>NW_010402803.1:4068-43253 GCF_000710305.1 Buceros rhinoceros silvestris | reverse complement strand
CGGGGCAAGATTGCTGTCTGAGTCATTTTGCGGTTGGTTGGTTGGTTGGTTAAGTGTATTTATACGTTTAGCGGCCAGCGCAACGAGTGCTTGTAGATAATGTTGTTAAATATAATTTTTTTTTATTTATTTACCTCATGGCTCCGTATTTGGTGGGTTTTTTGAGTAGCTTTTTTTTTTTTCCCCCAAAAACAACTAATGGTGTTAGTATGACTATTATGTTTGAAAATACTATCCACTGTTTCTCCTGTATTTCTGGCAGGGGGAAAAAAAAATGTCTCGTATGAGCAGCAGCACTCCTGTGTTAATATGAGCCAAACCTTCTGAGGTACAGTCATCTGTTTTAGGAAATGGGCTCAAGGGCAGTTTGAGAGATGGTTGCTTTGATGGATCAGTCACATCCTGCAGGTAGTGAGTGCCTGAACCCTTTGAGGTTCCTGCAGAGGACACCTAGATTTTGTCCTGCTCAGCTTCTTGACTCAGCTTACCCTCCAGGTATGTGAGTACCAGAGTTGGCGTAATGGAGGAGGTGGGACTGATTTAACCTGTTGTGAAACTACTTCCAAAATTGCTGATTTTCAGCCAGGTAAGTTCCCTGGTCCAGCTCACGTTGAGGAACCTGGAACACAAAATAAAAGCTAACTGCTGATGAAGTATGACTGTAATGGACGTGAACAGCTTTGCTTCTCGTCTCTGACTATGCCTCTTGCATATCTTAAGAAATACATCTCCCCTAATTCTTTTTATCTATAGACTAAGCCATTCCACTTCATTTCAGTCCTCCCTTGTGTGTCACAGTTTTAAACCTCTCAACGTGCCTGTTTCTTCTCCCTCTGTTGTCTCAAAATCATTCACATCTTTTTGAAACTGCAGCCCCCAAGACTGGTCACAGTGATACAATTAAGGCCTCATCAATGCCAGCATCTGCTGCCATGCCTGTAGCAGGCTACGTTCCTGCTTGCACGTGCCAATACAAACCTTTTGAGTCCGTATGATCTATTCACAGTTTTGCTGACCTGCTTTACCCCCGCATCCATTTCTGGTGACCTGCCAAGCCAGTTATTTCTCCTTCAAGTAGACAGTAATGCTGCTTGAGAAATGATTTCCTGCAATAGCTCTAATGCTGTCCCTTCATTTTTATTGCTGTACAGATGGACAATCAAGCAGTCAAGACATCTTTTAAAATTCCACGTGGTTTTAAGTCAGAAAACTGTAGAATTTGTTGTCCTTCGTAAATCCATTGCACTTCTCAGAATTGTAGTTAAAAAAACCAAAACTTAACTAAGATTGAACTGTGACACGGTTGCAGAATGGTTGTGTAACTCTAAATTTAGAAGAGAGGATTGTACGTATTTGTAAATATTTAAAGCTTTAAATTCACTCAAACCAAACCAACCGACATAATCTAAAAGCAGGCAAGGGCTGATAACTTCCTGTTGCCCCCACTGATGGGGGAGAGAACCTGCAGGTGCAGGTGTTTTGCTTTGTCGTATGTACTTAACTCTGTTAGTTGTGTTTGTCAGTGACGTACTTGACTCAGATTTATTCACTGTCCTGTGTGCTGCTTTTGATCTGGACCGAACAGTGCAATGAGCAGCTCGTGAAGTTTCTGATAGCTTGCTCTGCAAAAGGGACGTTGCAGCACGGTCTGATGGCTAGGCTGGCTTTTTAGGTGAAGTTGAACATCTCGTTTTACATGGTTGTACTTTGGTCTTCCCAGTCTGAAATGAAATCCATCTTTGTGAAACACTAAAAATTTAAGACTGATGCATGCGATGGGGGATATTTATTGAAATAACTGCCACAGAAGGGATAAAAATCAAGGCTGCTGTCCAAGTCCCCTACCCTCCGCACACAGGGTTTTGTACTTTCCGGTTGTCTTTGTATGATACAGCTATAGAGTTACGTCTTCAGTATAGCTGAACCAGCTGGTAAATAATGCATTCAGCTCGTTTATTTCTCACATGAAAAATGCATCATGCGGGAAGCTTTGTCCATTTCAATTGTGTAGAGCATTTGGGTGATGTGTTTTATATCAGGAGATGGTTGTATGGTAATACTTCAAGAAAAATACAGTGAATAAATGGAAATGTCACCTTCCCTTTATCCCTTGGCCAGCATTGTTTACAGAATTGGCTTCCCTTTTATTTCCAGATTGCTTTCTTTTTTCTACTTTGGTCTGTAAAGCCTCTCCATCTGTGAGGAGATCTAAGGCCACAAAATAGGATACGAATCTAAAACTGCCAGTATTTCGAAGAAGCACTGTTACTTGTCCCTCTCCTCGGTTTAATCTGTTTTGTAAAAATTACTACTTTAAAATGATTCTGTGAACCCCGAGCAGAGATGAAGAAATAAGTCCTGCAGGTCTTTTACAGAGATGTGTATATATCGATTGTATGTGTGTTTGTATAAATGTATATAATACCAATTTGCAGGAATAAAAATTAACCGTCATCAGATAAAGGTCACATGACCAACATACCACATACAGGTAGGGACATAGATAAAAATAGACACACGTTCAGTCCCTGCAGCCCGTCCTGGAGATCTACAAGCAATAATATGTTCTTTTGATCAGTGTTTCTCCTCTGCTATCAAATGCACAACACAAGCCTGTCCTTTTAAAAAGTTATACTGCCTTACTGTCCTATAAAAGGGATTTTTAAAGAGAGCTTTGAAAGGAATTTTCAGGGCCAGCTCCTCGCTGGTGAGGCAGGGTCCATTTTAGTACCCAAACAGTCAGAACCGCAGGCAGGAGTCCTCCAAAACTGAGATTTTGTACCAATGACTGAAGTTCCACGCGAGACCATCTGCTGTGGCCACCCAGGCAGGAACACGGAGCTCACATCCACACTGGCGTTCTGCTCTGTACGTAGCAGCTTATCAAACAGCTAATAGGTACCACTGCAGAAGGCCTGCTCCATTGAGTGAGTGGATCTAGCTGGAGCTTGTAAATGTTTCACGTTGCACATCTGACACGTGTTTGTCTACAGTAAGGGTCACATAATGCTCCATAAAGGATCTCCGATGAGTCAAAAGGAACATTATCAGGGGTACCATGGGATTAGTTCAGATAGTCTCTGTTCCAATACTAGTAAGCAAGAAGAGACTTGATCTCCCCAGAGAACTAATTATTTGGAACAGCAGGAAAAAGACCAGAAAGAGAGTGCGTTGTGGAGGAAGCAGCAGTGCTGTTTGAAGAGGCAAATCAGCATGCGAACAAGGCCTTCCTGATACATCCTTTAACAAAAATGAACACAGTGGAATACCGCATCAAAGGACCTGTCCTGCTCCATCAACTTGACTGAAACAGCACAATCTGACAATTTGTTGTTTACCTTTGAATCAAATTCATGTCCAATGAAAAACCATTCTATTTACTCTGTTTACCCTGCAGTTGACTTCTGATTCGTGTGTTTTACGTTTTGGGGAGGAATGGTATGTCCCAACTTTTGGCCAATGTTCGTAATCACCCTACCACGTTTCTGTAATAATAAGCAAACGCTCATTACTTTTTGCTCCTGCTTCTCCTTGTATCAGCTCTGCGATAATGCTGTCAGTGCCCCCAGGAGCTGAATTCCTCATGCGTGTGTGGGGTAAGGATTTTAGGGTCATAGACACAACTACCAGAATGGGAACTAATTCTTTGTCTCTGTTTATAGACGCTGTGTCATTTGAAGTCTGTTTCTGTAGTCAACATGGCAAGATAAGTAGGAGCTTGCTCGCCTCGGCAGCTGGCTAGCTGCCTCCTCCTAGCACAGCCCTGCATTCATTTATTCTCCAATTCACATTTTTGTTCTTATTTTGTTTCCTTCCACCAGCATCTTAACTTGTCTTGAGGCCCCAGGTGCTCCTTTAAGCCTCGTTTTCTGAAATTTTTTGTTAACTTCCCTTTGCTGCCTGTTTACCTCTGCCTTCTTCAGGCTTTTTGGTGTGTTCCTCAGCCAACCTTCTCTCTCCAGCTGTCTCGGAAGGTTCCAGCTCTCCCTCCGCTCCTCTCCCGGTGCAGTGCCAACAGGGCTGCTTCTGGTGCCTGAAACTTCTCCTGGAAACGGACTGCCTGCCCATGTGTTACGTGGTCCTCTGTGTCACTGGGTGTGTCTGAATCCCAGGTGAAACGAGGTCTGCCTCCAGTTCTTCACTTTGTGATCAAGTCTTGTTTCATTTACCTCTGCATTTAATGTGTTACAATCCAATATATACATTATTGTATATGTATACATTATTATGTTTCCCAGTATAAAACCATCCTCTTCAGATGAGCACCTTCTGCTGTGGCTCAGCTTCCTACATCATCACACCCCAAAACAAACAAAGAAAAGGAGTAAAGTACTGGTTTGTGGTTAAGGTGTCCAGCAGTCCTCTAAGCATGTGAACTGCTGCTCTCATAGCACTTCCCACAACTGCAGTGAAGCGCCTACCAGCTCCCCCCCAAGCTTGCTGCATCTCTCATGCTTATGGCAGAATTTGATAAAACAGCTATGAATCCTAGAAGAAGACAGAAATTGATTAAATTTAGATAGAACAGAGCAAAGGATTAACTAAGCAATCTCCTGACTAAGCAGACCACACAAAAATAGGTAACTGGAACAAGAACAAAAATGGTGTTCTCCTGCGCAAGTGCTGGAAGTTTTAAAACTTAGTTGAAGAGATGAGAATGTCTCACTTTAAAGGAGCACATTGATACAATTGCTTGTTAGGAAACGCTGAGAAGGAACGGCATGAAAGCCTCTGCAGTACTTGATGACAAAAAGAGACGGGAATGCTAAGGGTAGGAAAGGACTAGTGAAAAAAACAGGAAACATCATTATACCATTGTACAGATTTAGAGAAAGCTGAGAAAGAAGATGGCTTGGTACAATTCCTGCACCAGGAGAGGTTTAATACACTGGGGATCTTGAGCTCAGAAGAAAAAAAACTTCAGGCTGAATTTGATAAAGATCTGTCAAGATCTTTGATGGAATGGAGATGGGTGAATGAGTGACTTGCTTTTCAAAAAAGTTTTGTATTGTATTATCTGACAAGATGGAATATTACAAGCTTCACGTCATGTTACAGAGGCAAAAGGTATGAGCAGGTCCAAATAAAACAACTTAAAACCACATGTGCAAGGGCACCGAGCAAATTAAATCGTCCTACTTCACCAGGCTACTGCGGTTACTACATACACTATATGTACAACACATTAAGGAGTTTAGAAGCTCGTGTGCCACCAAATAGAAATACACCACTATCAACTTTTAAAATCTGTGCTGTAGAGAAGTCTAGACACCAGATTTAGGGTGAGGTGACTCAGTAAATACAGGAGAATTTGAGCCAATATAAAATCTGTGGTACGTTATGAGAAGATTTGGCATATTGTCATTATTGAGTGGCTTCTCTGACGTGCTGTCTGGTCCCCACCCTTAGAGAATTTTCAACGTTATCCAGTGTGAGGTGGGTCCTGGAAGAATTTATAGCAAGAATCAATAGCCAAGACTTGAATGAGAGAAGACCAAAAATAGAGTTGCGGTTTTCCTTTTTAAGAAAATGCAAGGAGGAGTTAAAACTCCAGATTTTCTAAGGCACCAAGCAACACCAGCAGACACCTCTGGAAAATTCATCCTAAGCTATATTTAGTACATTCAGAGAAATTGTGGCTCCCACTTGAGCCATTTCAGCTCAAATACAGATAAAAATAATCAGATCACACAGACTGTTTGCTCATCTTGAAAATAAGTTTTTAACAGAACTGTGCCCTTCTGAGTCATGTTTAGTTCTAATATGTGTCTTTCTAGGTGAGCGCCTACCTCTGAGCAGATTCATCTCTTAACTGCAGTTCTGTAGGTGTGCATCTGTACTTCATCTGTTAAAGTCCATCAAAAATACACTAGACAATGAAATTCTCATTTTGAGAGCTTGTAGTACACAAATGGCTAACGAGGGCCCTTCAGACAAGCTCTTCTTTGCAAGTCTGTTTTGGAATAATTCCAGAGTCTTGCAGTTAGTGAGGTTTAGTGATGGGCTGTTGAGACAATTTGTTTAGTCCTATAACCTTTGTAGAGCTTAGTTCTTGAAATTTCACCACCTTATTGGAGCTTGAGCGTGAGATACTCCTGGGCAATGCTGTTCAACGCCTACTTGATTAGAATTTTAAAACGTGATTTTTTTCTTTTCACAGATTTATACTTGGGTCAAATTCATATTATGATCTTAGGTTCCTTTCTGGAAAACTCACTGCAGCTTTATTTAGGATCTTAAAATACTACTTAAGCCACATCCTGAAAAATATGAAAATAAATTTTCTCCATCGTCTACATAAAACATGCTTTCTGAGTTACCAAACTTGCTTTTTGACACAAAAAGAATTTCATTCCTTGACATTCAAACTGTTCTGATTGCATCAAATGTGATTCCACACCCACAGAAACCCGCCTCAGGCCTTTTCCCAGTGTGATCCAGCTATTTTTCCTTGGGATGTTATCAGAAGTTACACTCCACCATTCTAATACACAAAGTTAATATGCTTTAGAAATTTTCTTTTCATAATTCTTGGTAGGATTGCACTTGGCAAACTTTTGATACATGTATGTAAGCTATTTAACTTGCCTCCTGTTCCCCAACTCACTGCTTTGCTTTTAACAAATCGTCAGAACTGTAACACGCACATACCAAAGCTCTCACATGGTGCCATTGCCTATCATCAACCTATTGTGTCTTCAAGAAAACCACCATCTAGTGTTGGTCCTGCTGGTCATCATCTGCCACAGGGTATTTCAGCCACAGTGCCATGTACGCAAAATCCTTCATTTTATTTTAGTCGCAAAAATATTTGCCATCTGAAATGTTATCTGCTTATTCAAGCCATTAGACAGAAATAAAAGAACAGCTTTCTGCTTTCAACTGGGGTTTGCAGAAATCCTACCTCCTGGGGAAAAAATGGTAAAAGACATTTGCAGAAAAAAGTAGGGCATCTATTGCTGTTGCATGTTTAATTTTATTTGATATACTATTCTTAACTTTTCCCTTTGTTGGCAAAAACAACCTTAGCTGTTACTAATGCTGTTTGCCAGCGTCTCCATCTGCATCTCTGGTTACTTCTTGGATTTGTGCTCTTAGCACTTGCAGAATTCCACTTGCGTCCTCTGGACTCTCGTGGGAATTTTTCCCCTTGGTGGTTAACATTCGCAGCAGCGTGAAGTTACTCTCGTTGTGGATGACATTTTCCTGTAGTTGAAGACACCTGAGCCCAGTTCCCTCTCAAGTCTCTCACGTGGTCTTGGAGATCACTGTCCACGATAAGGGAATGTTTCTGTGTCATCTTCAGAGGTCTTGGACTCACACACTCTACACACCCATGCGTCTGTTTTGTCAGTAATGCCAAACCCCCTTTTGGAGAGTTTATCTAAATTAATCTCAGCTTGTAATTTTGCCATTTTTTGAAACTGAACCCTTCCTTACCTTTTGTAGCATATTTCTTTTGGGAGTGGTTTCCATGAAGCACCTCAGAAAGCAGTCAGTTTGGTCTCAAAGTTAGTGCTGCATTTGTTCCGAATTTCCATCTGTTTCCATCTGTTTTTTGCTGACCTTTACTTAAATTGTTTTGTATATTTATAATGCTTTCTATCTTGCTAACATTGAATTTTACTACATAAAACAAGCCTTGCTCTTGAGCTTGATGCCCCAGTTGTTTTATTAGTATTGTAGCAAGTCTGCTCATACAAGGCACATGCACTGCACATCTGAATAGAAGTAAACATCCTGTGTTTCTCAGCCTTCTGTAAACCTCAACAGATGGCTGCTACTTTTACAAACCGTGCTGAATAGGATGGCTCACATTCCCCATGCAACAGATTTATTTCTGGAATCCAAACCCAGTATAATTCTTGCAGGTGGGAACACTGATCTAGCCGCGAAGCAGCTTAGCCCCAATCAGCCCGATGTGGCGACTCTTCGTAGCTCAGACCCTCTTGCTTTTTTGGAATGAATGTACAGTGGGGCGTTCCTTACCTTGCTGATCCATCCGAAGTTGCAGGACTCATAGCAGCTTCCACATGTGGGTCCTTGATCATGAAGCCTAAAGGTCCTTTGTGCAATACTACTGTTTGTTAGAATCTTCAAGTGTTTATTTTTTCCCGAAGAATAAGTATCTTTTGGAGATGGATGGTATTTCTTGGAATGACTGGATTTCTCTTCAGTGCTCAGAGCCAGTCCCTGCTCAGGATACTGGCAGGGTTGGCAGGGTGTTCTACATTTTCTCTACCTCTGCTAGCATTCAGGAGACATCTGCCACAGGTGCGTGTCTCAGCCCGATTTCCCTCCAGCAGCAGCAGTACGCTGTGCTTAGCCCTGTCTCTGAAATCAAGGGCACATCCATGCCCAGGTGAAGTAGTAGCAATGCCAGCTTGAGACTTGGCCCTGTGTGTGTGTTCAGGGGCCAATTCCCATCTCAATTTTTTTTTCCAAAAAAAAAAAAAGCAGCAAGGCAGCTACTCTGGCTGCAAATCCAGGAAAGTAGCCTCTGTTAAGTCTTCACAACAATGTTGAAGATGTTTTTTCCTCTTCAAGGGAAGGGCAATGTGGAAGTGGGCTTCATCTATTTTTATTTAAAACTCTTCTCCACTGAAGCTACTCATGCCCACTTTCCATTGCATGTTAGAGTGTTAAGCATCGAAGAAAAAAGCCTTTGAAAGACGACCTTGCATTCCTCTAGAACTTGTGCACTGACCTTTTTTGCATGGATGATCGTCAATGGGCTACACTTGTGTTGGGTTGCATTCAGAGGCCCTAAAGATTATTGCGTTTGTTTAGGAAGTAATTCTGAATAAGAAATTTCTGATGTTTCTCCTCCAAATATACTATTTATCAAAATGGTGACTGCAAACTAGCCTGGCATTGGCTATCCCCAGGTAGAACCTCTCTGATTCGTGGAAACATAACAGAGAGTAGGCGATGATCATGCGGTATTTTCCTCCATCATAAACTGGAATTATTTCCTAAATCAAAGTTACTTACATTTGCAATTTCCTTTACAGTTCATTGTTTTTAGCTCACTATTGCTAAGCTCGATTTTATTGCATTTTAAGATACTTTGTACCATGTCCATTCCACTCGATCACTTTATCGTTAGACATCTTGGCCGTCAATTCACTATTTCATCATTTCAGAGTGACCCAGGAGGCACGAACTGTGAAACCAGCTCTCTCTTACAGGTCTCTCACCAGTGTTCTGTCACAATGGTGATATTCTTCGTGTAACTCCCCATAATGGGAACACCCTCTTTGAGTAGTTTTTCTTTGCTTAAACAGAATGCACTGCTGGTCGAGAGCTCTAACTGGTTTGAGTAAGAGATGAGACTGTTCAGTCTGTCATCCAGCAGCTGCTTCTCTTTCCTCGAAGAGAGACTCCCTAGGTGGTTATGTCCGTTTTCCCACTAATGAGACGAAGTGTCACTGACTGCTCTCCACAGCCAGAGAGTTTGAGATTGAGTTTTTTACAAAAGGTTGTGCTCAAAAGAATCAATATTACAGTAAAAAAAAACCAATTTATCAACATTTTCCATTGGATAGAGAGGAATTTCCATTTCCTGTGTCTATCTTCTCATGTATCCTGGCCAATGACAGAAGGGCACTGAAATCTACCTGCATTCATCGACCTCTGCCAGTGATTTAGTGCATTTTGCTAATTGCAGTGTTCCAGTTCTTGCTTTGGTTCTTTAATCCAGAAGAAAGATTTTAGGACTGCTGGTACAGATCCACTTGCAGGTGTTCATTTAAACTCTGAACCACCAAGTTGTATCTACTTCTTGCCCCAGTTTTGTGCATTTTTTTACCTCAGCCACACCTCTTCAGCTTTTCCACTGAGTTTTTTTAACTCAGCAAAAGGATCCGTGAAACATTTTGTCTGCTAGAGTAAGACGGATGTTTATGCATGAAGGCTTCCTCATCTGGGAAGCTGGACAATGGTCTGACCCTTTGTACTACAAAACCAGACTAACTTTTCCACCTGTACAAAAACTTACGATTCTGGCACAAGGGTGCTTGAGAAAAACATCATGAAGGGTGTTAATGGTCATACGAGGCATCAAAATTGGTTATTCCTCACCCAGAGAGCTGGGCTCAAGTGTAAGCCCAGTCATGAGAGCATGTATAATTTCTACTGGTGTTTGCTACATTAAGAAGCGATGGGCCACGTGTTCAGCCTTGCAAATTTTGAGTGGGAGAGAAGCTTCATAAGAAAATGCTAATTGTAATCACAACCTACAGCACATGCTGCCGGAAGCCTTTCGTAAACACGCTCAGCCTCTCGCCTTCTTGCTCCATACTCATGCGTAGATCCTGCATTATATGTATATCCTACATCTAGCTCATGTTTTTCCCTTTTTTAACTTGTAACTACTGTGCATACCTTAAATGCCAACGTCTCTTCTGCCCAGTCAGGGGCTACCTCGCTGCTAGGAAGGATGAAAGCAAGGTCAAGCTAATCAAGCCGTTGAAGAAGGCAGCAACCTGTGTGGCTACTAAAGAAGGTTACGGTAGGTTCAGGAGAGAAATACAAATAAATCCTCACGAGCATAAATAGGGCACATTCAAATATGTCTGACTGTGCGTGCCTGTCTGAAAATCTGGCTTGTCATTCTTCTTCCCATTTCTCCTTCAAGAGGGTCACTAGTGCCTGAAAACACTGATACGCCAAGGAAGCCAGTTCCTTGTGGGAGTGTGACTCTGCTCCACACAGATACTTTCCCTTCTGTCACTTGGCATAATTCAGTATGTGACTTGAAAATTCAAAATATAAACAGGAGAGAGGAACCAGGGCCAACAGTGCTGCAAGCAGAATTCTCAAGCTTCCCCAGTAAGTGGAAAATGCTCCTCTAGAATTACCACCTGGTTCTCCATTCTTGTTAGCTTAACCAGAACTATTTCTTTGCAGCTTTTAACTTAGGAGGAAATGGGGGCAGAAATACCATAGTCAAATATCTGGGTATTAGACTGCAAAAACACCCACTCAGTGCCTCACTGAGATACACAATTCAGCTGGGAAGCGTCCCCCGTGTCACCGTTCTCCCCTTCCAGTGAATTGCTGATTTCTTTTCTTTTTCTTTCTCAGGATCATTTTCTCCCATAACTTTGTTGATGTTTAACACTTTTTAAATATAGTTATGACATATGTAAGTATGTTTTTAAATATATCTTTGTTCCTGCTTGCTGATCTCATCTGTGTTTCGAATGCAAGTTAAGAAACTTCAATGTATTTTATGCATCATTCTAAGGAGAGAAGAACTGTCGCCTGTACCCTGCTTTACAAGCTTCTGGTCGTTCCCATGTCCCAGGATGCACAAAGTTATTGCAGCTTTGAAAATTTTTCTTGAAAATTGGTAAATGAAACACCCGAGCTAAAGAAATGGAAAATACACCATGAGTTGAAACTGGGAGGTTTCTTGCTTAGGGTCATGCTGTCCTACATGTGGAGATGCTTTATGAACAGCGTCTTCCTCAGCAATTGCTCTGGTAGTCACTCCACTGCCTCTTCACACAAGCGGCTCTTTCGGTACTCGCCAAATCCCCCCATCCTCCGTTCAGAGCTGTTAATACTTTCATGACACGCTGCTCTCAGGGCCACCAAGGGAACAGGGAAGTGGCTGCAAAAGCTGATTGTCCTTTGGCTCCTTCCTTTAGAGGAGCTCTTGTCTGTCGTTCCAGGTGAAAAGTACTCAACAAGTAAGACAAAGACACCGAACAAGCACAACTCTTTCCACTCGCAGAGCTGCACCTGCAGCACAGGCGGTACCCACACCGTCCTGAAACAACCCGGCATTGCTGACGGCTCAAGTGTCACTTGGTTTAGAAGGGTCAGGCCAGCACAGGTGTGTTAAGGGACATGGTTTCATCTTTTTAAGTGTTTGAAGTTCAAACATTTAGTCCTTCAAATTAAGGAAAGCGAAGAATTTATGGGAGTGTGGAGGGCATGATGCCTTTAAGAGAATTATTAAACTGAATTAACAAAAGTGACAATTTCTTAATGGGGGAAGAGAAGGCAGAAGATTTCAGTGAAAGTTAATACTCCTGGCTAAAGCCTTAAAAGATCCATTTTTCTGAATTTTGGCAGTGAAATGAGTTTGAGGAGAAAAAAAAAATATTTATCAGTGTTTAAACATGATGCTGTAGGAAATGAGTAGTTATTGTTTCTTATAAAGAAAATCCAATCTTAATTTTAGTTATTTCCAGTGCCATGGATGGTTGGTTTTGGCCTCTGTCATTATAACATACCTTATTTCTAATGTGAATGATGTCCAGTTTCGGCTTGCAGACATTCCTCCTGTCATACGTTGATTCGTGTAATAAATATTGTCATTACCAGGTTTTATTCCTATATGTAGTCATTAACCGAAGAGCAGAGTCTGCAGCGCGGTTCCAGTGGCCCAAGTAGCCTCCTCAGAGCCTTCTGCCTTCTCTGTGCTTTTCTCTAGCGCAGAGAGGTGAAGGACAAGAGGGTCTTGTGGAGGACAGGCTGAGGAGCTGGGCTTGTACCTTCTAGGGGATCATACCTGAACCTGAGGTCCCAAAGCAGCACGCACTGCTCAGTACCGGGCAGACACTCTTGTCTTAGATGGCCCACACCCAGTTGACTTCAGAGAGCCCAGAAACTTCCTATCATTTTAATCTTATATGGAAAATAATTCTACAACATTGTTCTCTATAGTACACGCATATAAACCACAACATGTTGTGGGGCGGGAGGGGGGGTGTCGCTTTTTCTTTCTCTAAGTTAAAACCTCTGCAAGGAAAATATTGACGCGTTTAGGATTCCCCCTCTGTATAGCCATCCCACCAAACCGGAGTTCAGCAATTCTCACAGATGTGTGCCAGGATTAGAAACTTACATTCTTGGCTGTTAATTAATTTTACCACTAATTTGAATGTATTCATAGAAGCCCCTGTTCAAAAAGATATTTTGAACATGGCTGAAGTCTGCGTTTTATCCATTTAACACTGAAAGGCTTTCATACGTAAGTGGATTTCAGGAGCACCCAAGCTGTATTTTACCCTGTTCTCGAGTTAAAGCACCACAAGCTTGGGAAATGACAATTACTTGTCGAGTTCAGCCTGTGGTGTGCATTTCTAGTTACCACTGCAGGCTGTGTTGCTATGTGCACATTTCAAGCCAATCACGGATTTACGGCTTGCAGGTATGTAGCGATACTGGCACTTCCTCTTTGTTTCCTTACGGAGAGAGCAACAAAGGCAAAACTTCAGTAAGAGTGAAACAAGGGGAAAACAAACATCAGGGAAGACATTGAAATACAGATTTTTACTTCAGACATTTAGACAATGTTGAAATTCATGACACAGTTGTCTTACGGAGCCAAGTCTAGATCTGGGTCAGGCCAAGTTAACTAAGAACCCGAAGAAATGGGGAAATTCTTAGTTCTAGATGGAAAACACCTGAGGTAAGTTTATTTTACATAGTCTGTTAGCACTGGTACCAGTGGCCCATTACAGAACACCAAAAGTGCCCTCCAAATGAGAGTAGAATTTGCACAATAAGCTGGTGTTGGGGCCTTTGAGCCTAAAGCATTCGGGTCTCACCATGAGAGCTGCCAGCTTGACCAACCCCATCTTATTTCTGTAAAAACTCTCTATTTCATTTCCAGCATCCCAGGACTAAGGGAATCCATTCCTGAAAGCACAACCTGAAGCACGTTCATGGTGCACATGGTACAGTAACAAACACCACCACCACCTTCTCTCACAGATGAGTCTGCTACCAGTTGCCTTAGCAAGGGGCCCTGTGCAGTACTGGCACTGATGAAGGTGACCAGAGCACTTGCAATGGCACTAGTACACCCCAAACTCCCCAGAGTATAATTTTATGACAAAGCATTTTAACTTGCATAGTATAAATAATACAAAGCATTCAGAGGCAACATTGCACCAGGAGATCTGTACAATTTTCAAAGGGCAACAGGTGCCCTCGCTCCTCTTGAGAGCGTCTCGAGATGAGGTCTGCAGCTGTGCGAGGAGGTTGTCTCCCATATGCTCTTTAAGTATATAAGGGAGACAAAGACAATATATGACTTTGCTTCCCCAATTCATATTTTTTGAAGGCTTTAGGTTTTGTTTCATAAGTTTTCCAAGTGTCTTCCATGGCTTGCAGAAAATGTAAATGTGTACTTGACCTTGGCTGGATGCCAGGTGCCTACCAACCCACTCTATCACTCCTGTCCTCAGCAGGACAGGGAGGAGAAAAAGTAAGCTGGAAAAAATGTCATGGGTCAGGATAAAGGCAGTTTAATAAAGCAAAAGCAAAGGCCATGAGGGGAAGCAAATGAAAACAAAAGATTTATTCTCTACTTCCCATCAGCAGGCAGCGTCCAAACGCTTCCCAGGAAGTAGAGCTTAGGTACACGTAATGGTTGCTCCGGAAGATAAACATCATCACACACACCCACACCCCTCCTGTCTCAGCTTTTATTGCTGAGCAGACATTATGTGGCACGGAACGTCCCTTTGGGTCAGCTGTCCTGGCTATGACCCTGCCAAGATCTTGCCCACCCCCAGGCTCCCGGCGAGAGGGGATGTTGCAGAGACAGCCTTGATGCTGTGCCAGCACTGCTCAGCAGCAGCCAGAACACTGCTGGGTTACCAACACCCTTCCAGGTACCCACACACAGCACAGTACCGGGGGGCTGCTGGAGGGGGAAATCACCTCTATCAGCCAGACCCAGTCGAGTACCGTCAGCCATCCCGAGATGGAGGCTATGAGTGATCACAGCCGTTTAAGACCTGCCCTGGTTTCTAGGAATGATAATTTTAAACCAATTGTCAGTGCCTTTAGGGCATTAAATACAACACTGCTAAACTGTCAGTAACCAAACAGACCCGTGGGAGAGCTCCACGGGTTTATCAAACTCCAGTGAAATGAAACAAACTTGGTTTATCACATCTTAAATCACGTACAAGCACAGCCAAGCACAGCCCTGGCTCCTGCACACGCCTCGCGCTGTTATCATAACTGTGCGTCAAATTCAGAGCTACCGCTATTTATAAAATCTTCACCGGAACACAGCAGCTGAATCCAGTCACTCAACAGACGCAGAAGGTGACAGCCTCTGTGTGCCCCGTCATCTCTGTTCACACCATCTCCTTCATACCCATGCCTCGGACTGGCTGTTAGTGCTCTCCCCTGGGGTTCTTTAAGGACAAAAGCAAACAGACGCAGAAGGTACCAGCCTCTGTGTGCCCTGTCATCTCTGTTCACACCATCTCCTTCATACCCATGCCTCGGACTGGCTGTTAGTGCTCTCCCCTGGGGTTCTTTAAGGACAAAAGCACACAAATAAAGCCAACAAGATTGCTTTACTGTCACCCACGGTAAAAAGCCTCCATTCAACCTTATCTCAGGGCTACTGACGATCACAGCCTGGAATTTCTCTCCACCAGTACTCACTCTCTCTGAACAGGTTGCTGCCTCTTGCACTCAGCCTGAACCACTTGCTGTCAAGCCACGCTCTGCAGTTAGAAATGTTTCGCCACTGCCACGTCTGCTGGGCTGCCTTGAGTTTACATCAAGCACATCCCAGAACCTTTGGGGTTCCCCAAGTGTAAATCACTGAACCATACAAGCGGGCGACGTGTGGCGTTTGTAACATGGCCTCAGAGGTGTGCGGCGGGGTACCGGGAGAGCTCTGCTATGTTTTACTGGGACAGTCTGTACTCCAGTAACATGACACGTCCATACAGGTGCAAAGCGTAAACAGGTCTGAGAGCAGAGCTTGGCACAAATCCTTACTTAGGGGAGAGGAGCTGAGCTGGGCACAAACCTCAGCCCCACTCCCCCCATACCCGGGCACAGCTGCCTGTTGGGCTGCCACGAGCAGCTTCTCATCCGTGCTTGCCTGCCACTGGTGCTCATTAGCAAGGAAAACAAAGTCAGTTGAACTGAGCTGACAGGAATCCTACCGCTGCGTTTGCTACGCGGATCTATTAAAATGTAAACAGAGATCACATTGCAGAGCATCGTCATAAAATACCATGGGTGACAGCTCAGCTGATTCCCAAACAGCACCGCTTCCTCCTCCTCGGTCCTGTTGCCTTTGACACTGGCTGTCACCACGCTGCTGCTCCTCTTGCACGTCTTGTTCACAGGTATCTTGACTTTTCCTCCTCTGTCTCCAAACGGTTGCCCGTGGGGTCCTCTCAAGGCTCATCGCTATCCATCAGTCCCCTGCAGCTCGGTACTGCACTCTCATACCCAGCAGCGACATTGCTACATCTCCAGCTTGTTTTGGAGCCACGCGATCTCCACAAGACTTCCTGCTTTGAGACTTCACCATCCCCTTGCCATCCCTACAGAGCCCTTGAGTTTGCAAGTTAGCCTTGAGGGAGCACGGGACAGGCCACACGGGTTGCACCTGTCTTGCTCCTGCCTCACCGATACACATCTAGTAGGAGTTTCAATTTATTTGTCTGACTTCCAAATGAATGTTCTCCTCCTTTCTCCTCTGCTGCCATCCCTTGCTCTCCCCAGAAGTTCTCAAGAAGCAACCACCAAACCATGACTTTGTTATCTTTCAAGAATTCTCTAAAGCCATGAGCACACACCCCACCCTGCCACCCCGTCCACAAAAAGCTTGATAAAAACCCAGTAAGGCGCTGGGGAAAGGTTGGGGTTTCTGGTTCTCACCTCTTCACCCTTCCTTTTCTCTGCATATGTGGTTTATTCCCTCCGGTACCTCGGCTGCGTTCTCCTTGCCTTTCTGTCCTCTGGGGTTCTAGACCTCAACAGAGGCTTCAAAGCTTTAAATTTACAAAATAAATTAACCTCTGCTGCTAACATTACAAACTCCAGAGGAGGCCAAAGCAGCAGCAGCCTCGTGGTGCAGAGAAATGGGAGAGAAAGAGTTCTCAGGTCCGGTCCAGTTCTGGCACAGAATTCTTATGCACAACTGCAGAGCTTTTTGCCTCATTTCCTTTGTCTGTAAAATGAAAAATGCAGCATCCACTCTCCGAGACACTTAAACGATAAGCTCTCTGGCAGGAAAACTCTGTTTATCCAAACAGCACGTTTGGAGCTGTTCATCTGCACAGGGAAGCCTTGGCCTCTGCTGGTGCCTCCAGCCATAACGAACAAACTGAGCAGGTAGGAGCAGAGGTTAGAATAAGCTGGTGGCACTCAGAAGGGTTTCTCAGGGAAGCTAAAGAGGGATGCTATTTTGTACCGTTCTCTAAAAGCTGATATCATAGATATTAATGGTTTTCAAGATCATTCTGCTCATGAAATGTTTAATAATGAAACTGTCTTAATGGAACAGAACACACATTAGCTATATAAAAAAATCTGCACTTCCACAAACCTAGGGTTTTTTCTGCTTCGGTTCTAACATTTAGAAGTTTTAATTTCACTCCTGAGAATAACTATGTAACATACCGTTAAAAATAAGCTGTTTTATTTTAGTTATACTGGAGATAATGGGGAAAAAAAGAGAAGCTTAAATCCCGTCTGAAATCTGGGGAAAATAATCTTTGAATGACAGAGCACCACTTTCTTCCAGAAGATTAGCGATAGTTTATTATTCCAAGTATATATTTAGACTATTGAACTGATGCAGTAGCTTTAATAACAACCATATTCAAACCTTTCCGATAGCTGATCACATTCATAAGCGATTCCAAGCTCCTCCACGAGTTCTGCTGCACGAAGTCCCTGCCTGACCAGCATTTCAGCACGTGTGTGCACACACCAGACCTCGCTGCACGCTCAGAGGTGACACGGCAGGCGGGGACGACACTCTGCACCTTCCGCTCTTTTTTCAATACGCTGCTTCAAGCCACATGTTCCAAAACACCAGCAGGCAGAACAGTGTGTTAGAGCACTCGGGGACATGCCTGCAGCCTGGAGATTAAAACCATTTCTTTTCAAACAGTGTTTCCTGTCTCTTTGGTGCTGTCCCAGTGCTTGTGCTGAGGAGCCGGACAGTCCTGGTAACTGTTGAGTTCACCTTTGCCTGAACAGAAATAGCTTGAGATCCAGGAGAGTGAGGCAGGAACAAATACAGGAGGTGCTTAGAGGTACTAGAGAACTTCAGTAACTCTTTTGGGGTAAGAAAGATGACCCCGGATTGCACAGTAAATTAAACTAACTTTTGAAAAAATAGTAAAAAGAACAGAGAGGTGACGCAAATGCAGCAGCAACTGCTCCTCGTATTTTCTGCTACAGACCAGCTACATGCGTGCGCTTCCTTTTCCTACACCTTGGGTTCTGACCCGGCCACACACTCTGGTTTGCATCTGCACAAGCTGTCTAGGGCTAACTGTGGCCTTTCTTCTCCGAGGCTTTGTAGGAGGGTTGGTGAACGTGGTACGCATGGAAATGTGTGACTGACAAGAAAAACCTGCGTAGTTGCTTAACTCACCCAGCAGTGTGGAAAAAACGTTAAGAACTTGAGGGCTTTTATATTTTGCAAACAAAAGGAAGTTCATTTCCTCTGCGAGTTCACCATAGCACGATGTGCAAAAACACGCCTGGAGCTCTCAAAATACCTTTACTTATTTCTGCAACTACCAAATTTATTTATAGAGCCATCTGGAAAACACCAGCTTTTCATTTAGAAGATACTATGGAGCTTTTCGGAATTGTTTCCTAAACCAAACTCTTTAAAACACCCACAGAAACCTACAGAAATTGTCAACTATAATCAAGTCTCTGGACTTTTTTTTGTGTCTTTAAGGAGTATTGGGATGGTTAAAACTGCCATATTAATGCATAGATAGGTAATCCTCCAGGTGCTAAATTTACCAGGTTAGTAAATTTAGTGATCAGCAAATGTGTCTAAAACACTCCACATCCCCATAAGAAACCACAAATACTTCAGTTATGTCTCATTTGAATGCAGTCTCAGGGCATTCTAACAGTTTAGGAAATAAATGGGAGCAAATTCTTAAATGAAACGTGCAGGCTTAGAACATCTGGAACAAAAGTAAGGTAAAACCTGGGAAACACGGGCGTCCTGGTTGGCAGGTGAATGCATGAAGGGAAATGAAGCCCTCAACCACCACACATGTCGCTGAGCCAGCTCAGAGAAACGGAGAGTTACAGCGCACTCACTGTCTAGGCATCCCAGCAATAAACCGCAACAGAAATGTTAAAATAATACACTAATAAAAATAAATAAGGACTTGGGCTTATTTTAGCCAAGACGTTTTCAAAAAACGCCACCATTCATTCCTTGGCTTGTGGTGGGAAGCCTGGGAGCTCCAATTACAGTCCTTAATCGCCTTCATACTTTCTACTATTTGCAACAGTGAGGACTCAATAAATTCAAACTGACTACAAGAATTAACTCCAACAATCAAGCATCTTCTTGTTGCTCTAGTACCATACACATCTAGACGACTACCCAAGATCTTTATTACGACCTCATTCGCGGTTTGCTGTCTGGAGGAATTCCTTCTGACCCTATCCATCACTGCATGTCTCCGCTCAGCAAAAGGAGATTGTTTTATAAAATGCTTATTTCTTTCCAAAGAATGTCAGGTTGTGTGGTGCTGCCCCCTGTCACACTCATGATTTTGGGGGTGTGAAGCCCAAACGCCATCGTGGTTGATCCAAGACCCTGTTATCCTTACGGGTATATCATCCTTACGGGTATACGTGCTGGCACAGTGACAAGTGTGATCGTTCCCTGCTCAGTTTGTCAAAAAGGTCTGATGTCGAACCATAGGACTGCTTGGCATCCAAATGCTCATTTGGCAGCACAACTGTTAAATTCACATGTTCAGGTACACTAAGTATACTTTTTTTTTTTTAAGTGTAGCAAATGCAAGTTTATTTCTATGTGTTCCTACTGTAAATCTACAGCTACACAAAGTTTTGAAAAAATACTCTGCAAGGAACATCCCCCTATTTCTCCTGATCCCTCATTTATCAGTCCCAAATGGAGAAAGTTCACCAGGGTCACTGAAATAAAGTCTGGAGGATTCCTTCTTCAAATGATCCCCAAGGTACTGTTAGAAAGTGTTGCACTACATGTTCTCTAGATGTGCAAGTGAAAGGATTTATAAAGCAACATTTGAGATCTCCGTGTCTGAGTTCCCATCATCAAAGTGCGTCAGCCTCAATTTCACAGCGATCAGCTCACAGATCAGCCAGAAGTGTTTGCAGCACTCTGGAGAGCATCACAGATGCTGAGAGATACCCAAGAAACATCTTAAATTGTTACCAGATTCAAAGACAGAAACATACATTGGAGGCACGTGTGGCTGGACTCCTCCTACAGAGCATCAACAGAACCAGAACTTCCAGATCAGGGCCCATACTTCTTCCTCCCTCGCTCCTGATATAAGCAGGAACAAAACCACATAAAGAATTTATCTTTTTTTCTCCGAGACAAGAGAAATGAAACCCTGAATGCAAACTTAACGTCCACCACAGAATAACTTTTGGCAGGAATAATCGTGGTTTCAGGTAGTTACAAACACGTTATTGGTTTACCTTCCTGCCTTCGTTCCTCATACACCCACAGTGCTGAAATCAAAGAAACCAGAGCCACTGTGCTTACAGGCACTGCTCCCCAGTACCCTCCAGAAGTCCCAGTAAGAGTGAAGTGAGTCACTTCCAGCTATTTTACCTTCTACCTGGATCTGAAGCAGCGAGTGTTGGCTGACATTGTACTCGCAGGTACTCAGCTCCGTCAGGATTTAAGAATTCCTGTATTAAAAGCACCCAGAAGAGTGAACAGTAGGTCTGTGTTTGTGCTTCACCGTTAGTCTAATACTCTTGCCGGTGTCAGAAACACCGAGTACGCAACAGTCCCCTGGTGATCTGCGGGGTATTGTGAGTTCCCTGCACCTTCTTTTTTTCCCACTTTTATTAGACTTCCCCAAATGACCAAATTAGCCCTCAGAACTCTGTAAAACTCCTCCCATTTTCTCATTGCCAGGTCTGAGTTCCTGCAGCAAGAGGCTGCTCAAGTACCACCTTTATGGGGTTTTAGCAGCACTGAATCTTTACTCAGAGCACAAGAGAATAATACTGAAATTGATATTAGATTGAAATTTAATACCTGCCCGCAAAAGTACTGGTACCGAGACTGCAACAGGAATATACAGAATAGTATTTTCTGTCATTCCGTTTCCAGAAAAGCAGGTAACTTTCAAAATAGGAGTTTCAAAGTATTTAAAGGTGTGAGAACACAAGAGCTGAAGAAAAGCAAGTGTTGAAATGCGAGCAGGACAGAACAGCGTAACAGCAAGGCCAAGCAGTCAGTGGCAGTAACCAAAGTTAATCCCACTCTGCTATCGCCAGCCAACATACCTGCACCAGTTTACAAACTGGCACAGAAAACGGAAACGGAAAACCAGGAGTTACCAGAGATCCACACAACTGGCTGTCAGGGTATCTGCAAATAATTCTGGTGAGGAACCAAGGAACAGAGCACTGTACAGTCACCTAACAGGCAGCTGTGGCTGTCACCTCCACACTCACTTCTACTGTCCCTTCTTTCTTGGCACTGGAAATCCCCAACTCCACTGGTTCCAGCAGTACTGGCTTCACCAGTGGCTCTCCTCCCTGCTTACAGAACTGTGAGCAAACACCTGCCTCTCGTGCATGCTTCGCTGCCAAATTGTTCATCGGGCAGACAAACAGGAACTGGCTTTTATGCTTGAAGGGTGTTTATGTCTTGCATAATTTATGTAAGGTCCTGTCCTGCTTCCATCAGGCTCAAGAACAAGCCATTACACAGATTTCAAAGGTAGAGGGTCTGATTCCTTAGCCGAGGAGCTTGCCTGGGCACTCATCCTCTCAGAGGGTTCGCAGGGACGAACCTCCCTTTTTTCCTGCCTCTCTCTGCTTCCCTCCCGCTACTGGCTGTAGTAAGAAGGTCAGAGTCCAGCAGCCTAAGCACTGGACAGGAGAGCTGACGGGGGAAAGAAGCAGGACTCATCTCCCTCCAGAAAAGCAGATATCAAGACACAGCTCACTTCCACACACACCCCAAAATAGTCCAGGAAGCCAAATAACAGAAAACCATTTCAAACAGATGGAGAGAAGTGACTCCAAATTAACCATGGCAAATGCAGACGAGCTTTATGAGGTGGGCCAAGTGTCAATTCTTTCAGGGGTGCAAAAGCTTTACAGAATAACTGACACTGCAGTTAACTGCGTCCGTACTGAGCCCCCATGACACTTGGGCTGGGCTCCACCCCAGCAAGGTGCCTTTCCACAGTGCAGCTATGTGAGAATGTAGGGGCCTGGCTAGCGCCTTTAATGGCCTATTTGTGACACAGGACATGGCTGCACACAACAGTATGACCTACAGGGATAGGAAAGATTGCTGGCCAAGAGAAAGCTGTCATTCAGAAACGCGGAATAAAGCTTGCACTTTGTGCCTTGCAGTGTTTTACTGTATCAGCACCTTGGCTGATTGTGACTTTAGAGCAGATGCGCAGTTCTGTCCATCTGAATACACAGCACACAGGCCACGCACAGAACAGCTTATGACTGACAACTGCCTAAGTAACTTCCACCTAGAAACAAATTCACACCTTTAGATCTGTCAAATAATTTCCACCATCCCCCTAAAGTGTGGGTGAAACCCTACCCTCTGCTGCAATAGCTGATGAAGTTCCCCACCGACTATGGGATGTCATCCTGACACGTCTCTTACTTGAACAACGTGACACAGTTCAACTGCCCTGCAAGAAGAGGCGGCAAGTCCATATTCAATGGGAGCACACCTTAAACACAACGGTGAGCGCGCTAAGCGTTGGATTTTACCTACAGAGAAAAGGAGAGGAAACTTAGGAACGTGCCAAATATAAGTATTTTCATGTGTTCACAGCAGGATAATCTCCCGCTGCTCAGAAATACTGTACAACAGGTTTACTATCGTCTCTGAATAAGACAGACACTGTTGGCTGCACTTAGGTACTCGATCTGGATTTTTACTTTTCATTTACTGGAAAAAGTCTGATACTGTTTCCGGAGTTAAAGCCTCCCCTGGGGTTAAACAATTCACAGGGTGATGACTTCTGAATGCCTGCTACTCGCACATAGCTTCAATTACGTAACTTTTATAAAGGTCAAACATGTTTCTTAACAATGCTGAAGCCAACCTACAGACATCAAAACTAACCTAAGAGATTAAACACAGCCAGACAAGCTAACCTGCCTAATTTCAAGTCTATTATTATTTATATGATTACACACGTATTCTGCCTGTGCTCTGTGGCCTATGAAACAGTGTTTGCAGTTTACAAAAGCAAGTAATGCTAATTACTCGTTAACATGCGGTTTCCATCTATGTTTGGTTTATGGATATTAACCTGAAATTAAATCAACACAAAGAAAAAGAAAATAATCAAGAGTTTGCAGAGGCAACTCAAGCCTGAGTCTTCTGACAGCTGCTGTGCTTTTGCAGAATTTTAAGATAGGTACATTTTTCCCCTTCCATTGCTATTTATATATGTAAAAGGTAGAAATCAACTTCTCAGGGAAAAGCATGGCTTTAACTGTGATGGATATTGATTTGTTATGTATCAGTCAAATTCAGAAACAAGATATAACAGATACAGATTGCATACTTCAAACACTTCAGCACCAGAACTCCCATCTCTGCTGCTTTAACTCGGAGGGTTGGCAGAACACATCAGAATTTTACTCAACAGACACTTGAAAGCAAGTGGAGACAAACAAAACCTCCCTCGCTGCATTTCTGTATGCTCGTGCAAAACCACCTTCAAGAAACCAAGCGTTAGACAGACCCATTGATCTTCTCTACTGAGTGTCAAGATACCAAGTGAGAGCAGATAAACACCTAAAAAGCAAATTTTATACTGTTCTTGCAATGAGATAGGTCTCAGAATCATCCTTTAGCTCTCCACTCCCAACTACAGGTGCTGAGCCAAGTCAGGCCCATGAGGGTGAAATCAGAGGGGTCTGAGGCTTTCGGTCCGCTCAAGTTACAAAGGCATGAATTCCACAGGAACTGGCAATAACTAGTGACCCGAGAGAGTAAATCTTGAAAGGTGCCCTGACACTTGCTACCCAAGTTGTCTCAAAATTGCACAAAGTCATTTGAAAAGCACAGATAAGGATGTTGGGCATGACTTGAATTTAACACCAGTAGTTAAAAAAAGTTTAGAGAAATGCCATTTTTAAATTGAAACTGCACTTTTAAATAGCCAGCAGTAACAAAAGCAAGTGAATCATCTGAATTTTCACCAAGAGGCAGACCCACAACAACCATGGATGCACAGCTGTGGCTGACAGACGTTAACAGTTTGTAAAACATACCACGTGGAAACCTGATACTTCTGGTTGAATAGGATTTGTTTCAGAGATGATCAGGACATCTTCAGCACAGCCATCACAATACACTAGAGGTATCATCTGTACCTCAGAAACCGTTTCTGAACTCCGGGCTAATCCTCTAAACTTGATATTCAAAACTTGTTCTGAAAGAATTACCTATCCACCCTCAGGCAAAAAAAAAAAAAAACAACTCCTCTTAATTCCTTTGCCAACTAGTCTATGACATCATGATTCTTAAACACCCTTGTGCCACTTTCTGCCTGAGTCCACACGTTAACCACGGCCTAATTACCAACCCCTGTTTGACTGCAATGGGCCTCATAAAGCTGGAGGTAATTGCGTGTGCAGAGGCAGATGCACCAGTTATAGTCTACCAGGGGAGCAGAATAGGCGTAAAGACTCAACCGGTGGTTACAGAGCCGTTTTTGCAGCACTTAATAGGTATTTGACAGAATACTAAAACAAAGCTGACCTAGGAAGGTGTCTAGGCATAAAACCTCTCTGCAGAGAGAAACAGTTCTTAAAGGACACACAGTAACCTCTACATGTTTTGTTAAAGTCTCCTCATATTGGTCGGTTACTTCATAACCGCAGTCTCAGAAGGCAGCGTTCATTTTTGGGCTTTAACATTCCCACCTAGCGTGTGATCCTATCTTATTTCAAATGCAAGATTTGGGATTTTCAGCACCACTGATGTAATTACACCTATCAATTTCTTTAACCCACTGAAGATCTCCCCAGTCTTCCAGGTGCACCCTCCTGAGATGCTCTTACCAGGAGAGAATGAAGCTGCTTGCAAGATTCTTGAGTATTTTCATGCAGGAAATATGCCCCAGATAACGCCAGTTTAACAGTTCTCATATGCTTAAAAATTAGGTGCTCGGAATCACGTGTTCTTGCTTGGTTGAATATATTCACATCTTTGCTGTGAAAAATATGGCTCTATCTGCTGCTTCTTTATGAGCTTGTTATAAACGATATGACAGTGCAGAACAGGACTTATTTTCTGTTTCATCAAGAAGGGGATTAAGATGTGACATAAAATCTTAATATATTGAACAATTTCATTACATTCTCTGTAAAGAAAATACAGCATGAAATACAAAAGCTTTTACTACATGCCAGGGAATTTCAGTGGGAAGGAACAAATTATGTGAGCCACGGGCCCATATTACACAAGAAAAATGTTGGCTGTGACATTTAACCACCACATTTTTATATAATACAATTAAAGATCTATTGTTCAAGAACTCAAGAGCAAACATTTACTCTTGTCTGGTTAATATTAGCAACTCAAAAAAAGGCATTTTTCTGATGACTGAACCACATCCCCAGGTAGAATTCAAGCATTATAGTTCTTTCCACAGAGTATCTCCAAATAAAACACCAACAAGTATTATTGCCTGAGAGATTAAACAGCAAGAGAACTCTACACAGCAGAGATTCCCACTTTCAGAATTTTACTTTTTCCTGCTTTTGAGAGAGCTGTTGTGAACTCTTACTCTCTTCTGCACAGAAGAAGCAACCTTCATAGATGCTTTCTTTGTGAGGGACCTTTCCACGGCTCCGGGTTTCCATAGCAACAGCTGAGCATCCTCTCCACCCGTCAACAGAGACTCATCTGCCAGGTTCCAGCAGAAAGAGCGAACAGTGGCAGAGTGTCCTCCACCAAGGGTACCCACCAGGCTCAGTCCATCGGCACCACAGCTGATTAGGTGAATGTTTCCTGTGGATGTTCCCCCAATAAGAAAGAGTTTGTCTGCCTTTTCATGGTACAAGCCACCTACCAGGTAATGTAAGCTGCTGCTTTCAACGCAGACCGTGTCTCTGACATCCAGAACATGCAACACTGTTATTGGTTCTTCAGTATCTAACTGAGCAATGTCCCACCAACAAAAACCCTCGTCATGTGTCATGCAGTAGACCTGCTTATAATCTCTCCCAGACCAGCCAATAAAACTTACTGATGAATCCGAATTGCAAGTTGATAACAAAGCATCATCTTCGTTATCTTTGTTAATGTCGAACACGTTAACCAACCCATCAGTTGACCCAGAAACTAACAAATTGGATTTGTCAGGATGAAAACAAATTTTAGTGATATCATCATTGTGACTTTCAGAATAGACTCCCAAGGGTTCTTTAGTTGTGCCGGCACAGTTTGTAATGCCTCTTGCATCCCAAAACACCAGAAACGTGTCCTTCTCAACTTTTTCTGTCCCAGCACAAACTATGACATCGCTGCGGTTGATATCAAAACTGATGAAAGCGTTGGAAGGATACCCTCTGAATACCTGCACAGCTTCCTGAGCTGCCAAACGAATATCCCAACATTTTACTGTACCGTCACTGCATGCTGAAAACACCAAGCTGTCACACGTGTGTGCAAATCTGACTCCACTAAGTACCCCAGGACGGCTACTGTACTCCCGCAGGAAGTTTAACGTTTCCCTGTTGTACACCCTAACTGACTTATTGGAACACGAAACTGCCACAAAGCGACTGCTTTCAGACTGAGCAGGTTTGGAAACATCTATATCCAGCAAGTAAGCAGGTTCCTCCCTTAGTGTAGAACGTTTAGCTATGCACAGACCAGCGAGCTGCTCCTCAATCTTCTCCACCGCAGTCATCGCAAATGCTGTTCCTAATGCTGCCAGAAACCTGCAATAAATAAAATCCAAGGTGACTTTTAATTATAACATTCTGAAATAATATTAGCTTTAAAAATATGTATGAAAAAGTATCTTGCACAGAGATAATGCATTAAGTGAAAATTCAATTATCCTGTTGTCCTACCCACTACAACTGCATTTACAGAAACAGAACCGGAAAGGTCTCCCCACGTTAAGGAGTCTCTGGTGACTGTAAGCACTACATCATATAATCCCCTTAAACGATTAAATAGTCTATCTGTGAATCCTGTGAAAGTCACTTTACTATTTACTTTATAAAATTAATAAAGCAAAGTTAGCTAAGTGAAAAGAAAATGAAGTCATCACCGCTACCTCAGGAGGAATCATTTTTGTCCTAAAAAGTTGCTAGGAGGTACAGCCCACAAACAGTCACATCAGTACAACTGCAGGAGACTTCTTAGGGGAACTTCTCTGCTGGGGCATGCGCAAAGAGTAGGTGGAGAACAAGACCAAAATTACATAAAACTACAGCTTGAAATGGCCAGAGGAAATAAATTTTACAAGTATTTAGGTGCTCAATGACGCACATAAACACCTGTCAGAGTACCACAGACCACCTAAGCAGGCCACATGACATCAGTGGAATTCACTGGAATTAAGCACCTTTGGCTTTTTTCATCACTTCTCCTAAGAGTCTAAATGTTTTTTGAGCCTCCTATAACACTATGTAATGCTGGCTCTTAGTGCAACGGATAAAAATCCTCCCTTCAGAGACAATTCTTCTCTGGCACTACTGAACCCTCCTAGCAATCCCAATTATTTCAGTCCCATACACAAATTCAAATGTTACCAAGCAAAACCAAAATTAAACAATATTCTCTCAATCCTCTCATATAGAGATGCACTTCTGAAAAATGGTGTGCCCTAAAAAAAATAATAAAAAGAGTTCTCCTTTTTATAACACAAAGGAAAATTCAGTTCTGTAATTGCAGTAAAGGCTTTCATCAGTTTAGAGTTGAAAAAGTACTGAAACATTTGAATTTGAGAGAGAGATTTGCCATCATAAACAATGCATGGTTTTAGTGAGTTCACAAACTACAACCATTTTTCAAAGAAAGATGTAGGTGAGGTGTGTTAAGCAAGTATAACCATCCACAAGAATGACTTCTGTTTAAATTACAGGTTCAAGTAGACTACTATTCTGCGTTTAAAAAAACCCAAACAAACACTGAGGGAATCACAGCAGTTTCTAGGGGGTCTACACCCCAGGGACTTCTCACTGGCACAAATATTTCAGGTAAAGCAGTACTCAAGAATCTCCTTCTTGCCCTAAGGACTTGGCCAGCTCCCAACCCCAGTTACCACAGGCATGAAAGGTCCCTTTCAGAAAAAATTCAAACAGAAATGAAGTCAGGCAGACCCAAAATGCAGTAAAATATTCTCAGCCTTTCCCACTGTTCTACCACAAGATTTTCTGCAAATTCTTAGGCTGGGTTTTTAAGGATGGAATGAGAACGTTTCCATGTATTACTTGTTTTAGGGTAATTATTCTAATGGTCCACAAGAGACTAGCAACAAAGGAAAAGTTGCTATGACAAAACTGCATTCTGCCTTTTTTTCTTCTTGGTGTTGTTTGTAGTTTCAGAGTTTTGCCTTCCCTCCTCCTGTTTGGTACATACAAATATTCATGACACAATGTGACAAATGAGCAAATTCTTAAAAAACAGCTTAAGTAGGCACACTCATAAAAGCTTAATTCCCAAGTCACAAATAATCTCACTAAGCTATTTGCCTCAGTAATATCCTGACAATGAGGTCCCCAGGTTAATCTTCGACATCAAAGCAACCTTTCAGCGCACATCTACAAGTAATTTTTGCCATAAAATGCAGACATCCTGTGGAAACTCCTTTCCCCACTGAAGAGAAGAAGTTCAACATGTTTTCTGGCATTAGCCTGCGTACAACCCTACCCAGAGCTTGCTCCTTACTTTACTGGGTATAACCCAAATGGAACAAGCTTTTCCTAGAACTATTACATAAAGCAAAGAGAGCTCATGTCAAGCACTACTTGCTACGTGCTCAAACACAAACCTTATTAAACTCCCATGCAAATTAATAATTTCAATTTAAGAAATGAAATATTTTAATGTTATTAATAGAGACAACTTCTACTTAATCCAGTTTACTGAAGAATTAAAATGGAGGCTTCTATTTAAATACTGTTTCAAGAATGCTTCCTTGAAGGTGGAGAAAGGAGTTTTCATAAACCAGCTACGGTCACTAAAAAATTGCGGGTTTCTATAAACCTTTTGTAAGAAAAAGTGTAGTTTTCCAGACTGACCTGAATTTCAAGCTCTAAATATTCAGACTTTCTATACTTAAAAGGCCAAGTAAACTCCAGACATGTTCCTGACAAACGTCATCCATTTGGAAAGCCAGATGCAGTTGTTTAAATACTACTGACTTTGACAGAGAATATTATTCAATGAGCAGTTTCTACAACACTCGTTGCAGAGCTTTTACTGCTGGGGAGGGGGGAGCAAGAGAACTCTACAAGCATCCAGAAGTTGAGGAAAGCCAGAGTCTGCAAAAGCATGTTCATTCTGATTTAATAATATTTTCTGGGAAATAAAATTAGCCCAAAATAGCTCTTCAGCTTGTACCCCTGAGTGACAAGGTACAGCTATTCTGAAATACCAGGAAATGCTGTTCCTGTTTCCAGATAGATGTGCAATTTATATCATCAGGGAGCTGGAGGGTACAGGTTTCAATTCTATTTCCAATGCAACAACTAAAAAGCTTTAAAATTACATTTGATGGCAGCCAGGTTTCTGCTAAAAACTCAGTAAAATGTCTGCCCTAGTAAGAAAGTCTTCAGACTATTATGAAA
Organism: Buceros rhinoceros silvestris; assembly: GCF_000710305.1. Taxonomy (NCBI): domain Eukaryota; kingdom Metazoa; phylum Chordata; class Aves; order Bucerotiformes; family Bucerotidae; genus Buceros; species Buceros rhinoceros. The sequence continues at coordinate 13,436 of NW_010402803.1, read as the reverse complement.
TTGTGATTGAAGGTTATATAAACAATTCATGCTCAAACTTCAGGGTGTAGCTGCCAGCCCTTCCTTTTCAGAAGGGGAAGTCACTGTTGTATTTTGATGGGAAAGTTTAAATGGCAGGAATAGGATCTGTGTTAAATTTATGAGACAAATAGGAAACAATGCTCTTCCAAACACAATAGAAGATAACTAAGCATTGGACTGCAGCCACCTACAAAGCACGCGGTGCTCTGCACCTCTGAAGCAAAGCACTTTCAGTTTACCACTCCTTCACTTCAGCAACACAGGATCTGTTTTGTTTCTGCCACAAAGAATCCTTTGGCAAAGTCACTATCTTTGAACTTGCCATACTTTGGACATAGCGCAACAGCCAGCTGCGATGACCAGTGAGGAAAACCGCTCATGCTACTGCTCATGCTACTGTCTGACACAAAGACTTTGTAGGGCACAGACACTTTGCTCTTCAACTGTTCCAGTCGCAGAAGAAATTGCAGAGAGCACTGGACAGAACACCGTTCTTTCCCCAAGGTACCTCCTTGCTCAGGATGTGATGTAGTTAATTGAATTCACATCACTCACTTACTCCAACTCACGGTGGCCCAATCTGGATCTACAGTCTCACCACAGACAAAACTCAGGTGATGTTAAGGTGTTGGGAACACGCCACCGCTTGATGACACACAAGTGTCTTGGCCGAAGGTGCCTGGCTACAGGTGGTCACTTCTGTTTGAAACAGAAGTCCAATCCCATCCTCAGTGACCACCATTCCTCATACGTAACGGCTGCATCTCTCATCTGCGTTCACATCTGCACCCCCTGAACAAGGCAATGCCACCAAAGAAACTTCTGTCTTTTGTATCTAATCTTCTAGAACTACATTCATATGATCTTTTCTATGAATTAACTTCAGTTACATGGAACCCCTGCACATCGCCTTGATATCACCACTGTCAGAAACAATATGCTTCCTGAAGGACACTCTAAACTCATTACATCTTGGGAACAATAAATACAGTACTCTGAAACAACCTAAAATGTTTTGATCTCCAGGGCATCCTACAAGGCTCCTTTAAAACAGAAATAAGCTTGATTTTTACAATAGAAGGCACAAAGTGGAAGGGATGTCAAAGGGGCAGGACAGGATTCTCAGGTGCCTTTGTAATGTATTTCTCACTAGTGGAGTGCGGAAAGAACCAGACAGCAAGACGAGAACAAACAGCCAGGGGTGCCTAAAGCAGGCCTTGCCAATGACAGGGAAATGAAAGGTGAGCACCTATCCCCACAAACTAAACTTTTAATCCTGTCTCAGCATATACTGCTGTGCTCTTTGTGCAGTATTCTAAACATTGCGGTCTCAACTCAAGCCAACAGGCTCATGAGTTCTCTTCAGTCCAGAAAGTTTTAAAAAAATAAACCAGCAATTCATAAGTTACTGTCCTGGTTTGGGTTAGAACAGAACTCATCACTCTGTTCAGTGATTATACTTTTCAGCTCAGTCTTTGCTCAGTGATGGCACTTCCTGAAGTTAATGGTATGTTTTTGCAGTGTCTGCTTCTAGAAGTGACAATGCTCGATGTTTACGCTTACTACCAGGGGTTGGGATGCAGAAAGGCTCTTGCTTATACTTGCTCCTGTGCAGCCCACGGTCACTGCTAAATCCTGGGTATCACAGTGGGGGTGCAGTAGGTGAGAGGCTACACCTGCGGGAAGAAGCCAACAGGACAGGTGACCCTACACTGACCGACCAGGTGTTCCATCCCACAGATGTCATATCCAGTGTAAAGCTGAGGGTCAGGCTCTCTTCTTCAAGGTTGGTGTCCAAGGAGGACTCTCTCCATTCTGCCTTCCATCCCAGTCCCTGCATTCCCAAATCCAGTGCCTGAATGTGCCTCCCATCTGCTGCTGAGTCCAGTCTGGGTCTTCCCTGGTGACTGCACGCAGCATCAGTGGTGACGATTACTTGTTTGCCATCAGGGGGGTTGGGTTCGGTATTGATATTGTACATATATAATTTTAATATATTCATTAAAGCAGTTTCAGTTTTATCTTCCAATCCATAAGTCTCTCTCCATTACTCCCCTTCTCTTCCCCTTTGGGAAGGCAGAGGGGTTAACAGAGACCATCTGCCATTCGTCTAGTGGCTGGCCCAGCGCTACCCTGTGACAGTTATTTTCCTTCTCCTTTTAGAGGTGTACCCAAGATGCTGCCAAATTGCATAGCTCTCACTTCCAAAAGGGAATGTTAGCTCAACACCACATAGAAACATAAAATTACCTTTCTGAAAAATAACGTGGAAAATGTGGGAGAAATAGAACTTTGCCTCAAAGATTTAATCAATAACGTAAGAGTAACTTAAGAGGAGGAGGGTAGAAACAAGCAATAAAAATTAAAACAACCTGTAGTTTTGGCAATCATCTCTGCAGAGGTCAAATACCAAAAATAGCAAGGGATTTGGAACAGCAGTAGATGAAATCTTGCACTGTTCTTTCCTACTATAAACAATACAAACAGACCCTCCCTTTATTTTCACCATTATTAAAAGTTCAAGAACAAGCCAAGAATAAACGTGGAGCTCTGGGCAGTGGCAAGCAATTCATGCATGTAACATTACATGTGGTTTGCATTTTAAAACACAAATGTGAAGCACGAGGTTGGCTGAGGAGAACGCATTAGTACACTGCGCTTACTAGAGAAAAATGCCTTCAGAGACCTCTCCTCGCTGGCACCACTTCACAACAGAAGATGGATCAGCCAAACGATCTAAGCACCGAGGGGAAGCACAGAACACTATCAGGCATGCGTAATTTCTGCAGAATACAAACTTCTGGAGTTGATTTTGTTATTTTACCAAAGCAGGGGAAGAAGGTGTTTTTCCAGCATTCCCACAAAGCCATTTTAAGGCAAAGAGAAGAGCATTTACTCTGTCAAGCAGGAAGAGAATAAGATGCACGAGTGGCTACGCTAAAGTGCAGAGACAAGCTGTAAACTGCCAAGGGAATTATTGCATCCTTTCCAATCAGCTACATCTAGTTTCCAAACATAAAGCACAAACCAGAAAAAACTCCACATAATTTTGCATTTGCAGTACAGAGAAAAATAACATATCGAGACACCGGAAAGGAGACAAAAGATAAAATATTGCCACAACGAAGTATATGGGAAGAGAAAAAAAACTAGGGCTACCAATCTGCCCTCCATGACATCAGCTCCTACCCTCCCACCAGTACAGTCCTGTTCTGCAATGGAGGGAAGAGCTATAGGTGGGAGAGAGAACCAAGGAAATGGCTTTCAACCACAGTATAGGTTAGAAGGAAAAAATAAGAGAGCTAGGAGAAAACAAACAGGAAAAGTTACGGGTGTTCAGTGTTTTGGGGTCCAGTAATTTAAAAACAAGGAAACTACATCTTTGGGGGGCATAAGGAGGTGCTCATGACAATACAGAAACAAAACCTCTTTTTAAATATTAATTATTCCAGATATCCATAGAGAGATAACACAAAACCAATTTTTTGATTCAACCAGGCGTGGTCAAAACGCATAAATCATAAAACCCATACGTTGAATACTTTCATAAGAAATATTGAGAAAGAAAACTTTTTAAATCAGGTTTTGGGTGTAAGATTCTGCATTCCAACTAGAAAGACCTACTCTGATTTTGCATCCAACACTGGAAAATATAGGGGAGGCAAGTGAGATTTAGAAAATATAGGCATGACTTCAGGCCCAAATTGCAATGAATTACCATTCAAATTTGAGTAACTGAAAGTCTATTAGATATAAAATCACGAACCAAAGAGATGGTAAAGAGCTGCAAAGGGCCCAAACGACAAGCCATTTCAAGAAAAAAAATCTAAGTGTAGAACAATCCAATGTACAATAAAAAAATTCAAATAAGCCAGAAAATACCATACAAAACTAAAAACACTCAAATTACTAATTTTAGCTTCAAATTTAAGTCAAAATCTTTAAAATCTGATGCTGAGGTAGGTGAACTACCTTCTCTAGAAGAATTTAGGAGACCCTCACATAAACCATTCGAAACTACGTTACCCAATACTCTAAGAAGCTGTGTCAAACATTATTTCAAACATGTTTGAGAGTTTCCCTTTTTCAGTCTTATCTTTTCAACCAAGTCCATGCTAGTGACACAGACCTACTAACAGTGGAGCAGCAAAGCTTGCTCTCGGTCACCAAAAATCACACTGACATGAGATCTGGATCCAACCGAGAACTTTCTTGTGAAGGGGAGGTTTTCTAGTAGTGACCTCACCAGGTAGAGGATATGTTATTGCATCCCGGTGTTGATGAGGTGGTCATCCAATAAAGGAGACTGCGAAGTAATAAGAGGATAAGAGATGCTCTATTTTACTCTCACGGCTATTCTCAGATCAAGCTGACAGAAGCTGCAGCAGAAGCAATCCTATTTCATAAAGACAGATCCGAAAGATGCCCAGGCAAAGGTTAAATTACAGAAGGAGATACTGCAATTGGGGCATTCATCTTCTAAGGTCTATACATTCTCCTTTATTTTGGTATAATAATACACTGTATTTAAAAACCCTCTGCGAAAGGTGACCTATGCCTAAGTTGCACACTCATGGCCTCTGTACATGTAAACAAACTGCATCCTCAGGGAGTTTCTGCAGAGCTGCCAGGAAAACTGTCCTAGCACTGGGCCTTGGCTTTTTTGCTGGAGCAAGTCTCTGAGACAGGGGTCAAATACCGATCCTCTCTTCCCCCCTCTCTTTGCAGGCACAGACAGTGCCTACCCTGTCCACCAGCCCCACACGCTAACAACATATGGGGTAAGGCATCCAGATCCCCTCCTAAAAGGAGGGTAAGCATCTACCAGGGAGGTCATAGCCAGTTACGTGATACTCACCCTTTCTAACAACCACCTCCTCCTAGGATGGGACCCAGGATACCGGTTAACACTCCCACAGGGAATGGCAGGTGGACAATGTGTGCACCCAACTGCTCCAGAAGACTTCACTGTTGAAGTGCTGTGCAAACATCAACTCCACATTAACAGCATTTTATGTTGTTAAAAGGTCAAGCAGCTTGCTGTTTGACTTGGCACAAGAGCTATGCACCAAGATGGTCATCTCACAGACAGACAGAAACAAAGCTATTTGTCCGGGTAGATTTGAACAACAGCTTGGCCTACTGGTCCTGGTTCTGGCAGAACAGCTTACTAAGTAACTCCCAGTAAGCTGCAATGTTCACTCTTTACTTTCTTAGTAAGTGAAACAAAGACAGTATTTGCCTAACTTGTAATACTTGTGTACACAAACATAAGTAAGTACAGTCAGCAGCAGCCTTTCGAAAGAAAAAGCTTTGTTCTGAACATCTCCACTACAAGATAAAATGCAAAAGTCACAATAACACTGCAACGCACTTGCTAATTCCACAATCAAAAAGTGCTTTGAGGTAATTTCGAGCTTGGGATTACAAGAAAGGACTCCAAGAACGATGACTTTCAGGGCCATTTTTAGCTGAACAAAACCACCACATGAATGGGCAACCCCAGTGATCCACCCTACAGAGAAAGGTGAAAGGAAAAAACTCCTTATGCAGCTGCACGAGTAATTTAGTGACTCTGAAATAACACCATTTACTTCCTTCAATTTAGACACTGCCACTTGGTACCGACATCGTCATATAAATAAAACAAACTGTAAATAAATAAGATTCTTTCCAAATATTATTAAATTTTGCTGAAATTCTTCCAAATAATTTGTTTCTACACCACAGGAAGCCTGGGAAATTTCAGCCTAAATTTAGCAGCAACCGGAATAAAAGGACCGAAAAAACCCAGAGCTACAGCAGAAAAATAGCTCCTATTACCACACACTGTTGCCAAAATACCTATAATGAGATAAAATGTTTTATTTACCAGAATACATTAGAAGTTCTTTCACAACAGCAATTTAGCTTAAGTACACTTCGTTACCAGAGCTCATTCTTCAAACACAAGACTACTATGTTTTCAAAACTCTCTTCTTAAAAACCCAAACTTAAACCAGCTACTACAGGTCTCACCTTCACTAGGGATGTTGCTGGAGAACCGATAAGAAGGTATTCCCCGACACGTGCAGACGTGGCACCAGTATTTTCCAAACACAACATTCGTGTGCCTGGCAATTTTTAACCCTCTGCTAACACCACTGCCTAAGCAATTCGTCTCAATTCCAGATGTATTGCACATGCCAAACATCTGTCAAGTCTAAGCAGGAGAAACGACTTTTCATTTTCTTCATTTGCTTCCCCAGGAACATGCAGATCACTAGAGAATCTTCCCCGGTCACATCCTGTAATAACAATTTTTTATATTTCGCTAAACCAGAACATTACCACATCGAGGTAATTTGTCAGACCCTCTCCAGAATCAAAGACGAGAAACTGGAGATCCTTGTGCGCCCGTGACAGCGCACAGCCTATCCATTTCCAAAACATGCTCTTTGTGCACAGCCTGACAGCTGGAGGCTCTGCTGAATCCTCATCATGCCCTAAGCTCCAGTTTCTATGCTTTGTAGCAAACAAAAGGAAAAGATGTCATCTAAGTGACAACAGCAGGATGGAAGAGACTGAAATAAGCGGGTTTAGAGCTGTTGACTCCATCCTGTTCACGAGAATTTACTTTTCAGTCTCCATAAAAGATGCTGAGACATCGAGTACACTCACTTTGTACCCATGCAAGGCACCGTTCAGCTCTTTGTTTTCAAGAGCCTTTAGACAGTGTTTACACTTGAACCATACGCAGCACTGCAGCACTAGCTTCACCAATGTCATACAGAGATTTTAAAAAGCAAAAAACCTCATTTTTCCCTTTTTATAACATCCAAGTGCACAGTGATTTTCCACCAAACTGCACTGGAAGTTCACCTTCAACTGCTTTTTCATTACAAGTGATTTAGGACTCAAGTCATAAGACATGGAAGAGCTAAAGGGAAGGAAAAAGAGCAAATACGTAGGTATTGATACCTTCTGATGAAGAGACCTACTGTATGCAGCTACACAGACAATCCCTGCTGGCAAATCACAACAGAAACAACACCCTTTTCTTAGCACCCACAAACCCCTAAGACCTGGGTGGGGGATTTATTTTTCTGAGATCCACAACAACCTTTCCAACATCTTTGGCAGACACCGCTGCCTCAAAACAAGGCAAGGATAAAAAGCAAAGTCAAGAGCTTTATGCATTTTAATAAACTTGCTCTCAAGCCAGGTTTCTTCTCAATGCTTTAGTCAACCCGTATTTCGCAGGGTCATAGCAGGTTGCCAGCAGGGCTCTTTGCTGAAGCCAATCTCCTGATAACTAAACCATAATCAAGTGCAGTGGAGAATGGGTTAGATGATCCAGGGAATGGACTGTTTATTTTACAAGTAGCTGGGATGCTTTGCCTTGTACAGCTTGGCAAAGACAGAGACTAGCGAGGAGATATGATTACTATCTACAAATACATCAAAGGAGTAAATGCTGAGGAGGGAGGGGAGCTACTCAAGAACAATACTGGCACAACAGTTTAAGAGTATAAACCACCCATAAATAAAATTTAGAGCAGAAATGATGAAGTTTATCTTTCAAAATAGTTTCCAATTAGAACAGCAAGGGCAAAAACTTTGACTGTTTTCATCTACATTTATAACCTCATCAGCCTGGCACCACAAGTGTCTCTGCAGAGCAAAGAACATAAATAGGAAGGCAGACTGAAAAACAAGCTTCTTCGGGATAAGCTGGCTCAGCATTTCTTTCTGGAAGATACCACGTTGCCAGGCAGACAGCAAGACACAACATTTGCTTACTGCATGGTTTCGAAGCAGTATTAAGACAGTGCTAAGAGAATATGTATGTGTATAGAGAGAATGCGACTTGCAGTGTGAGGTGTCTCCCTCTCCCCACGCCCCTGGAAGTGTCCACATAAAAGTCTAAGGATTGGAGTGTGCCCCTCCAAACAGCCACATCTTTTTGCAAGGGCTGCTGCGTGGGAAACGCAATGCCTCCCTCTCAGGTTTGAATATTTATCACTCACTGCAACGCAGGCCTGAAGACTTTTTGCCCCGCAAACGCGCCATCGGCGTGGCTGAGAACACGGCCGCTAAGGCAATCTCACAGCGAGGGGGAGGGCACCGAGGCGGCCGACGGACAGGGGCTGTTATTTCGCACTCAGCCCACTTGATGTCACCAATGACCACCACTCCGAGCAGCTCAACCACTTCCCGGAGCTGCACGCACATTGCCATTCAGGAGGAGGGCACTCACTCTTTTTAACGCATTTGTATCACCCGAACTCCCTTTAATCGGATACGATAAGATGATTGTCTCCTCTATCACAGTGACACTCAAAAAACCCAAAAACTTAATTTACAGTGCACGGGAGAGGAAACAAGCCTGAAGTACTGCAAAGAACATTATTAAAGCCACCAGCATTTTTATTCCCCTTTAAAAGACTCAGATTCTCAAATAAGACTATTAATCAAAAATCACAGCCTTCACTTCAAATCACCTAGCAGCAAAAACCAGAAGGAAAAAAAAACCAACTAAATTCAACTACATTGCAACTTTCTGATCTGTCAAAGGGACTAAAAAGAAGTTCCATACTCTTTTTTAAAATCTTATTTTTGTGACTTCAGTTTGAAGTTTTTGGTCTTTCAGACTTCATGATAACGCAAGGTGTGACTCTCATGTTTCCATGCAACACACACAGGGAGCAACTGACTTTTGTCTGTATTTGTTCTTTAAGCATCCAGGCAAGTCAAGTCTAAATTTTCCCAGGGAGTGGGAACAAACTAAATCCAACAACTAAACCACCTTTCCTCTCTCAATCTGCCCCGCTCACCTCTGGCTCCAATGCACTTTCCTGAAGCAGGAAGATTCAATACACATACATGGTAACAGTTAGCCGAGACATTAAACCACTCGAAATCATTCCTCCCTCTTTCCAAACTGAGTCATGTACTTCCTTAGATAGTAAACTAAACTTGAGTAAACTAAAATCAACTTACCTCAGAAAAATCCTCCACAAACTGAACACAAAACTTGAGTAAGTCAGGTTCGTTAGTAAAAGAGCTGTATTTCTAAACAGGAATTTTTTCTGCTTGCACAGCCATCTGCTTGTCCCTTCTGATTCCACAAGGTAATAATAACACCTTTTTGTTCAATGCTGGGTTGTCATTTCACCAATTTAACTGATCATTCATTGTACAGCACTTTTACATCTTATTTTTAAAGAGAAGCTAAGTAACAGTTTTGCCTAGAAATAATAGGCATGGGAAATAAGAACATCAGAGTAGTTATGGCCAGAGAGCGCTGCAAGTGGAAAGTTGCTAATCAACTGAAAAAAAAAAAATGGGGGGGGGGGGGGGGAATA
>NW_010402803.1:2381-4012 GCF_000710305.1 Buceros rhinoceros silvestris | reverse complement strand
GGGGGGGGGGGGGGGGGGAAATATGAATATTCTGCTGAAGAAAAAACCCAGACCTTCAGCAGTGGCTACAGGTATTAACAAGATGTTCATTCATCCACCTAAAAGCAAAGCGACATTGCAAGAAAGATGCTCAACATTTTCAAATTGAATTGCTGCTATAGACAAGCACAACAGAGCAAAAAATATACTTTAAATTAGAATTATTTTTTTAACTAGTTCATTTAAACTAGCATAAGAACTATGAGTGTTTTAATGCACCTTGGGTTTTTTTACAGATAAGACTCAGTTGCTATATTAAATTAAGAATTTCCAGAACCATTTAGTTTTGATTTTTCATTAAGTTTTCATTTAGCTGGAAAGCTAAAGAATTAAAGAGAAATACCAAATGCCCTTTTAAGGCCACAGTGAAGTTTTATATAACACGGCAAGTCTCAAAGAGCAAAGTAGTAGGGACTAAGATACAGAAACTAAGATACAGAAACACTTTCATTCCTCCAACTGTTGCAACTTTTAGTCTGAAGCTAAACACTAAGGTCACCTCTAAACATTTTCAGTAATACAAATAGTGTAACGAAAAAATAACAAAAATCTGGGAATATTAACAGTCTGCAGGAAGTGCCTTCAGCTTAGTATGAAAAGGGGAGATAAATTTATTTAAAATCTGCAAAGGGTATAAACTACACTACAGATAGTTTGTCCTGCAAAGGAGATCAGACTAGATAATGCAACAGTCCTTCTGGACTCAAACACCTGACACAATGAAACAGAACAAAAACGTATCGGACCAGAGAGTTTTTAGGAAAATATTGATGTGAATTTGTCAAAATGGACAGATGAGCAATACTTGCTTCCTGCCACTACTTAGTAAGTATTTTGATTGTTGAAAATACTCGAATATCCTGTAAGGACTAGAAACAGGACAGAAAACACATTCTGTGCCGGGACCTTCAGAACAGCCTAGTGAAATCACGCAGCATTTGTCCTGTGATTTGAGTGTGATTTCTTCAGAGCTACAGACTGGCTGACTTTCACCTCCCAGTGAGCTGTCCATCCCCATCTCCTGCTTCGCTATCACCGAAACATTTCGTTGAAACTTGGATCATAGTATCAGCTCAGGCAAAAATACGATAGAAACAATTCATTCAAACTACTGACATTTAATCTGAAGGCAACATTTTGGCATCAGACATCCTTCACTCCCACCCTAAAGCTTCATCGACCAAATCAACTAACTGCTACATCCAATTTCACAATCCCTCCAATTTATTATAGAAGCTAACACAACACACTCAGGTTGGTCACATCCATGCACCAAGTTACCTCCACCCGCATTTAACTAACCAGCCCCAAATTAAATGCTCTAAGCTTCTTTACAGACTGCACCAGCCCCCCAAACTGACAAAACATGCTTCTGCCAGATCTGAACCAGCACCAAATCCACTTGGTTTGTAGATGCGAAGTTCTGCAGTAGAGTTGTCCCTTCCTGGGGCTTCAACAGCTGCAAGCGTGGAGGGAACAGTCTGAGGGCAGCTTTGAGGGGAAGAAAGGAGAAGGACAAGGAGGTGTCAGGAGAAAATAAGAGAGGAAAATGTACCAGCCAGAATTTATGTAACCTTTTTGTTAAAGGGAAA
>NW_010402803.1:0-2270 GCF_000710305.1 Buceros rhinoceros silvestris | reverse complement strand
GGGAAAGAGACAATACAGAAACAGAGAAGAGGAAAACCTGAGGGAGAAGTGGGGAGTGGGTCAGGCTAAAGTCTGAAGAGGGCAAAGGCACGCTGACCTTCCTAACACCCCATGGCTATAGGCAACACACTTTTTTCCTGCGTTTCTTGTGTCCTCCCATGTCCATATTGCACTTGAATGGCATGCAAGTCACAAAGCATGCTCATCTCCAGAACCTGCCCTTGCCAAGTCTCTCATTCACAAGTCTTTCCACGCTATTTTTACGTCTAGTGTGAAATCCACTAACAGACTCCTCATCACGCAGGAGAAGCTGGCCCACACACAAGATGCCTTTTCACTCACAATTAGAACCAAGTCCTGAAAGCCTACACAGGTGACTTTACATTGACATGGCTAATCAGCATGGTAGTGCTGGTTTCCTTCTGCTTTGGGGTTTGGCTGGCTTTTTCTCCCCACCCCCGAAAAGCTGAAAAATCCCATTACTTGTATAGCTCCAGCAAAAGCACCTCAGAGCTGCAGAACACAGCTGGGAAGTCCTGCCAGCACATAACAACCTGGTCTTACAGGAGACCTCCCATGCAGTCAGGTACCAACCAGATCCTAGTGCTGCCCAGCAAAGGACTCATCCCCAAGGCTGATGCAGTGAAAGAAAAGAAATTTAAAAAAAAAAAAAAAATCATCTTATACTTAGGGCATTTAAAAAAAACAACCTGAACACCATCAATCATCTCACATACAGCAGAACTCCAATGTGTCAAAAAAAGAACATAATGGGTTTCCGTAATGTCTGAGAACGCACAAGAAACAGCCAAGCCCCACATCACTGTCTAAGTATGCAGAGGCTGCTGAGGAGCCCTAGGCCCACCATCCCTACAGGGCTGTTCCCTGACCCCATAAAGAGGTATCTGGAGGAAAACGCAAACAGCTACCATAGCCTTTGACTCTAAACAGAGAGTAACATGTACACCTTAAACAAGCATTATGTAGAATTAGCAACTAGAAAGTATTCCTTAAGACACACATGAACAGAAACCCTTTCAGTCACTGTGTCGACAATGACAATTATCTTACAGGAGCTGCTCCACACACACACGTCACTGACTCCGATGTTTGCTCTCAAACAGGAAACCCATTCAAAATATTAGGAAATGGCAGGCATTAACATAGCTTAGTTCTGAGAACAAAGTTCTTACAGACCCAAAACCCAGCGTACTAAGAGAAGACCTTGTTTGTCTGCATTCTTCCGAATATACAATACATTTCTAGGGAAAATGAATTTGGAATTATACAATTAGGACCAATACGAGTCCCAATCCACACAACACTGACAATCCCACCCTCCGTATCTTGTAGGAAAAAGTTAATTGTCCAACACAGTGTGTTTGGAAATACCTGCTGGTTATATAAAATATTGTTTAAGGATATACATATTACACATTTAGCAGTAGTTTCTCTATTTTTTCTTCAAAAACATGAAAATTTCTCTTAATCTTTTCCCAGGGCAATAAAACAACAACAACAACAACAAAAACCAAAACCAAATCAAAACTTATTTCTTCTTCCTACCTCTTCCAGATTTTTTGTTGTTGTTTTAGACTGTTACTCTTATTAAAAAAGATCCCCATCTTCACCAAACCTAGATGAGATCAGCTGGTACCGACCAGCATAACTTCTTAATAAACATATTTTATCTGACAATACAGGTCCTAACTTTAACCCTGACAGCGCTTAAGCGGTGACTCTGATCAGATGTGCCTGCCCAAATTAGCAATACACTGACCCAATCTTTACACCAGGCTCAGTCCTAGGCCACTCTCTCCCAAACACAGCACAAAGCTAGAAACGGTGACCAGACCAGTGTGACCCCTCCACCAGCCCCCTGCTCTGAGAGTACGGTCAGCCTTTCTAAGCCTCCAGGCTTCATCGACTAACAGGATAAACTCACAGTGTAGGTCGAGTGGTTTTATTCACGCTATACCAGAGACACCGCGTCACTATCAGCAAAGCAAGAGGCACCTCAGTTTAGCCTAATGGAAAAAAAGAGAAAGACAGTGGTGAGGCAACGGAACTTCAGGAGCAGCCCTCCCATCTCCACCGCACCGCGCAGGGCACCGCACAACCAAGAGATACCCAACCCCGAAGAACAAGGCGCCGCTGTGGGCTCAGGACTGGGGCATCCCTGGGCAACGCGTGTCCTCCCCCACCACAAACCCCACAGGGCAAAACCCCTGCCAAACCCCAGCCTCACAAGAGGGAACCCTTCCTCTACC
>NW_010402802.1:11360-13576 GCF_000710305.1 Buceros rhinoceros silvestris | reverse complement strand
CTTCGTCCGCGAAGCCAAGCCATGATGATGTAAGAGATAAGTCAGGCAACTTGTAACGTGTGCCAGGCAATTAATCACGTACCTTAATTGTGCTCTGCTGTCAGAGGTGTCCACCTTGCTCTGTCAAGGGTTAGAGCTGGGCTGGCTACTAGATGAATGACCACCCTCCCCAACCCCCAGAGAGGGGAAGGAGAAAAGGCGCAAGGGAGAGACACTTATGAATTAGAAAAGAATACTAAAACTGACTTAAAGAGAATAAAAAAAAGAAATTTATACAATACCAATACTGAACCCAGCCCACCTGACAGCAACCGTGTCCCTGTAACCACTGATGCTGTGGGTAGACACAGGGGAAGGTCCAGGCTGGGCTCAGGAGCTGGATTCTGGAACTGGATTCAGGAATGCACGGATTGGGATTCAAGGCAGAACTGACAGAGTCCTCCTCAGATGTTGGCTATTGAAGAAGAGAGCAAGACCCTCAGTTTTATGCTGATTATGATACACTTATGAATTAGAAAAGAATACTAAAACTGACTTAAAGAGAATAAAAAAAAGAAATTTATACAATACCAATACTGAACCCAGCCCACCTGACAGCAACCGTGTCCCTGTAACCACTGATGCTGTGGGTAGACACAGGGGAAGGTCCAGGCTGGGCTCAGGAGCTGGATTCTGGAACTGGATTCAGGAATGCACGGATTGGGATTCAAGGCAGAACTGACAGAGTCCTCCTCAGATGTTGGCTATTGAAGAAGAGAGCAAGAACCTCAGTTTTATGCTGATTATGATGTATATGGAATGGAATATCTTGTTGGTCAGTTTAAGGCCCTCCTGGCATGTGCTGTGTCTAAACTACTGCACCCCCACCATGGCACACAGGGTTTGGCAGTGACCTTGGTCTGCACAGGAGCAAGTATAAGCCAGAGCCTTTCTGCAGACCAGTCCCTGGTAGTAACTGTGCACATCAAGCGTTATCACTGCTAGAAGCAGACACTTGTCTGCAAAAATATGCTGTTACTTTCAGAAAGTGCAGTCACTTAGAGACTGAGCTGGGAAGTGAAATCACTGAACAGAATTCTGTTCTAACTCAAATCAGGACACTTTTAAGCTCTTTTTAGTGACTCATTGTTAAGGGCCGAGGGACCGAGGCAATAATAACTCCTCAAGTTCCTTAATGATTCTGTCTGTCTCGCTAGAGACAGAAGGAGTTTAAGGGGAAAGAAGAAATTCACACCTTGGTCTGTGTTTGGGAAACTGAAACAAACTTTTAATAAACAATAAAACCACACAACTATACACTTCTATATATATAGGCACAAACTGAGAAAGGAAAAAAAAAACAAAGAGAGGACTTAGATAACCAAAGTTCTTAACAGTCTTGTTCAAGGTCAGTGCTCTTGGCAGTCACCCAACAGTGAGGTGGGAGTGAAGACTCTGCAGCTGCGTTCAGGCAGAAAAAGTAGAACTCTTCTCGCGGTGAGACGGGCAGGGGAAAGAAACCCTGCACACAGCACAATTTAACAGCAGGAAAGCTCTCGGCACGAAACAACAGGGAGTTTGAATATTCTCACCCGATTTCAGACGGGACTCACAGCAATAATAGTTCAAAGTCTGTGATCCTCGGTGATCTGGAGGTGCAGGCCCTCAGCTCTCAGGCCTGGACATCTGCCAGCAGGTCCGCGGCAGGCCACCTTCATGCAGCTGTCTGGAAGCCCAAGAGGAGGACGCTCCCCCGGCCTGCTGCTTTTAAAGGCTCCCGACGTAACATTACATTCACCTGACCCCCTTAACCAATTAAATGCGGAATTATTGTACTACATGGAATAATTCTATTTGTCCATTTCCCAAAATAAGGAAGTTTTAGCTCAAACCAGGATATTCATTGACAAAGTAATATTTAAATTATCAATCAGATAAAGGCAACTAAATCAAACATGAAATAAAAAATTAAAATTTTGGCTGGTGTAGGTGCAGCCAGCTAACTCAGAAGTGGCATGCAAGGTGGGTGGGGAGAGCTACAGGATGGTTTTACTTGGGGAGCTAAAGAGCAGGCAGTTACCTCGCTACTGCTGCCCAAGGTCCCACAGCCACTCCAGTGCCGCGTGCGTTGTGCGGACGGGGAGGAAGCACTGCAGTGGCAGGGACTGCTGGCTGCCTGCGTTCCCAGTTTCCTGGAGCTGAGGAGGACATGGGGATGGTAAGCCCCTCAATTTAGA
>NW_010402802.1:0-11155 GCF_000710305.1 Buceros rhinoceros silvestris | reverse complement strand
AGGAATGAGCTCATAGGTGATTTCCCCTCTGCCTCCCATGGGACCTGTGTAGATTTGGCAATGTAGAGTTAGTTGTCCAGTGGAGAATTGGCCCATTTTTTTTTAGAGAATATACATCTGATGTAGGGGCTTCAATAGATTTTTGCATATTTAGATGATTTTATAACTTTCTGGGTAAAAGTTTGTAGCTTGCTAGGCTTGTAACCTGTCAGCTTTGCAAAAGTAGTGTAACTTTGTAAAAGTGGCATGAAACAGATAAAAATTGAGGTACGGGGCAGGGCAGGGCGAGGCCTCAAGAATAGGGTTAGGCACTGGAACGGGCTGAGACAGATAAGAAGAATAAGGGGCCCAAGCAGGCTGATGGTTTATCACCAGTCCCACTCACCGCTGCGCATGAGCAATGGACCTGAGGTCAAAAGGCCAAACCCGATGAAGACTCTGAAAGGCTCTTACTTCCTCCCCACGACCACCAAGAGACCACCACCAGAGTGCACTACGCATGTGCTGAGGGGAGGAGACCTAATTAACATAGCAAACGGGACAGGTTATGTATATGTATTAGGTAATAAGGAAACCTTTTGAATATGTATACTTTGCTGCTTTAAAAAAGGGTCATTTACTGCTGGTGGTGTGAGAGCATTTTAAGGGAACCCCTCCCTGCCGCACCCAGAGCTGCAAAGCTGAATAAAACATACCGGCTGCACAACTTACCCAGGTTGTGGAGTTTGATTCTGTGCAACACATCCTTCTCCATCTATTTAAGTCAGACAAATAATATTTTACCAAAAACACTTGAAAGCAGTTGCTAGCTAGAGACTGCATATATGTTTTCCTTTTTGATGTAAATCTTCTGCTCTACAATCGTATCCACAGTTGCAAACAATGCCAAATTAATTTGTCTGTGTTTTATGTTTTGGGTTTGTTTTTTTTTTAGTTGGATAGTTTTGGTTGTTGGTGTGTTGGGTTTGGTTGTGGGGTTTTTTTTTAACCTCACAGTGAGCTCCATCTGCAATAAAATGCATTCTCTTCCCCAACATACTTCCTAAATGGAAATAATAACTATATCTCCCCATTATCTGCACAAAGGGGGCTCATAATCACAAGAGAGATTTCCATGCTTTCAGAATGCATCAGTGAAGGCTACTCAAAAGTATACATAAGGTATGCAAATAGATCATGACTACCCAGTCCTCAGGCATCTCAGTCAAACCTTGCTTTTATCATTTCCAAATTCTAATAAGGCTAAAACTGCAGGATATATGGGAATTTTCCATCCTGCCAACATGCATGCATCTCCCCTTCATGCATTCTGTTTTGCAGATCTAGAAAGTAACCTGAAGTTTCACCCTGAAGTAACTGGGCATTTTGATGCTACAAGAAATGCAACATGAGCAAGTAAAGCTATAGACTTCCACTAACTCGCCTGTCTTTGTGTCCCAGAGCATCCTCATGGATATTGTAGTCCATAAACTTACAAAATTTAGAAACTTGTAGAAATTGCTAGCTTCCTAGTCATTAGCTGAAGTATTAAAATTACAGTAAAATGCAGCCTATGGAGGCTCACTGTTATAATCATACCATGCAAAAACACCAGCGGCCATGCACCTGTTTGCTATTAGAGCAGGGCACGGTTCCTCCTCCACAAGGCAGTACCACAGGGTTCTTCATGTGCCTGTGTTTTGCCAGCATCTTCTCAAAGGCAAAGCAGATGCTTTCTGAACACATGATCACATGCATGACCTAAGTGAGTTGGGTGTCTGGGAGTAAGAGTTCTCTTCCATTTCCCAGCAGCTATTCTCTTGAAGAGATTGCATTAATAAGTCTCCAATGTAGTTTTATCTATTAATGTAAAACCCATGTGAAGGCACTACCATTCTTCACTGTAGGAAAACATTTCTTTAGATAAAACCTTGAAATAAAAATCTCAATTCCACTTTGATTTTATACTGTTTAATGAGCTTACTACAAGTGATGGAATGCTTTTCAGTGTTTTCCAGGCAGTGTCTACTGTTTCCTGAAATTCTTTATCTAAGTTAGTTCACATGCTTGTCAGCTTTATATCTGTAGCTGAAGTAAAATTCATGTTACGTTGAACTGAAGATGCAGCCAAGTGTGTTAACTGTAATATGCCAATACATACTGTACTAAAAGATAATGTCTTTATGGTTCACTGTAGTTTTCTGTTTCTGAAGAGTCTTTGAATTAAGGTGGCGGTTATGTCAAAAAAAGGACCTGCAAATTCTAAATTTTTTTTCACTCTATGCCACATAACAGAGACAGTAGAAAGCAAACACAAGAAACTGAGTTATATATATGATCAATCATTTATTCAAGATGAGGTTTTAATTATTTTTAAAACCGTATCTGACAGAACTTACTGCTGTGTTATCTTTAATCATATGCTATGGGTGTATTTATGCATGTGCTTTTGAAACCCAAATACCCATATCTGATTCAGGCCATGTAACAGTTAATAAACCAGAAGAGAAACAAAACAATATCTACAGCTAGGTAGCACAAGCTGTCTGTTGTATCTTTACTCTGCCTACAATCCACAGCAGGGTAGTCACTCCATCTTCCTACTTTTAAGTGTCTGGGGGTCACTCTAACCTGCTACTATTGAATCATCTAGGAGCATGGAGTTCAGATGTAACTGGAACTTCTAGGAACAAAAATTGCTATAGTGGATCATAAAAGAGGTAGCGAAGATAAGCCAATATAAAAGCAGTGGGTTTTCCCCTACTTAAATAATTCTAACAGCCAATTCAACGAGATTCAGTTTTGTCTAGATCTAGATAATTTAAAGGTGAGATGCATTACATATGTGATCAGCACATACACATAAAAATATTGACTGCTGAACAGGGACTTTAAAACAGTACTATATAGAGAGAAATAAGAAAATTATCTATTTCATATAAAAATGGATAATAGTCTGGAAATGAGGAGTACCTCCAAGGCAAAAGCATTTGATTACAGTGCATTTGGAGGGGAAAAGCAGGTTCTCTAACACTTTACCTTCAAGTATTTACATGTTATAGAAGCAGCAGTTAACCTTTAAATCTGTGCTTTTTAAGACAAAAAAAAGAATTGGTGCTTAACTTGTTTTAACAAATAACCTTATCAGTAACCCATTAAAATCCTATCAGAAGAAAAAATCCCACTTAACAAGTCATGTCTTAAAGAATGAAGCAAGATATATTTAAGAAGAGCTCTTTTGTAGTCCAAATCTGATAGAGAGTCATTACTGAAAAAACTTCTGCACTGTGACACTAATACCTTCTGTCTTAAAATAAACAAACAGCTTCAGAAACACATAGCAGTTCATGGCAAAACACAGCAGTAATGCTCTAAATGTGTAAGCGCAATTGTTTTCCACCTCTCTTCCTCTTTAAGGATTACAATGAGGTGTATTTCTGGCTAAGCCGAAGATTGATTATTGGATATGGATACCTGGAGACAGCATTGCACAGACATCAGAATCACAGATCAGGTCAGAGTGCTCTGTGAAGACAGTTGTTGACTTTGAATCACATACAACTATACAGTTGCTTATGAGCAGTTATGAGGACTTGGAATTAAGTGTGTGTAAATGATCACTTTGGGCACCAAACTGAACTTCAAAACCACGTTTTGTATAAAATGTTCTAAAATACACGCTCAACCAATTTAAAATTTTTTCTTAGAATCATAGCATTGCTTAGGTTGGAAAAGACCTTTAATATCAAGTCGAACCATAAACCTAATTCTGCCAAGCCCACTGCTAAACCATGTTGCTAAGCACCACATCTATATGTCTTTTAAATACTTCCTGGGATGAGGACTCCACCACTTCCCTGGGCAGCGTGTTCCAGTGCTTTACAATCATTTTAGTGAAGAAATTTGTCCAACCTAAACCTCCCCTGGCACAACTTGAGGCCGTTTCCTCTCTTCCTATTGCTTGCTACTTGGGAGAAGACACCGATCCCCATCTCACCACAACCTCCTTTCAGATAGTTGGAGAGAGTGATAAGGTCTCCCCTCAGCCTCCTTTTCTTGAGGCTAAACAACCCCTGTTCCCTCCGCTGCTCCTTGTACATCTTGTTCTCTGAGTCCCTTTGCTGGCTTTGTTGCACTCTGGGCTCCAGAACCACAAAGTCCTTCTTGTAGTGAGGTGCCCAAAACTGGACACAGTAACTGATGCAGCTGTATTTAGTTGATCCACATCTAGAAGTTCAAGTCTTCTGAAGGAAATAGAAAAGGACATTTTGTCATTGATTTGCCATTTGTGTAGTCAAGGTTACTCCAGCTACTTCTTCCTTTCTATCTGTGAGAAGACTGTCTATATATCCCTGGGGTAATACTCAGGGAGGACTACTTAATGTTTGACCACCTCTTTTAATTTCCTTTCTTTTTTTCTTCAATAATCTTTTTGTGCTATTTGCTTATCAAGCTGATTTCTTCCTTTTACAGGCTAGAGAGGATTTAATGTGTGTCATCTTATGAACTTGATCTCAGACAAAAATTTAAAGTGTGCGTATTTAAACACCGCATTGGTGACAGCATTTATGTAGGAGAGTTGAGTCCATGCACTGTTCACTGGTGTGGCCTGCAGCATCATTCAACAGTCTGTGTTTGTTGGGTTATGGTTCTCCTGTGTGATGGGAGTCTGGAATGTGACTGCGATGCTTTGCTGGAAGTGATAACCAATAGGAGTAGGAAACGGGAAGAGGAGAACACGGATGAGGTTCTGCAAATTTTCTGCAGTTTGTCACTCTATATGTTGACCAAATTGTGTCTCCTCTTTTCAGAAGAGATGAGGAAATGGAAGACTTCTTCTCTTTCATCCTGACTTTATTGGCTGTGAGACAGGAAATAAAATTAACCTATAGTTTATATAAACTGCAGCAAATATAGGAGACTCCAACGAAATAGTGGTTTAACAGTTACCATACATGTTTCTTTCAGAGGCAGAGGGGTGTGAGGTGGTTTTGCTGACTTAAGCAGCTTGTTTAATTAGACGATTTCTTGGTTCTCTTTATATAATGCAATCTCATCTAGAGTATCATGTTTCTTCATTCTAAATAATGTTCCTGGTACGTTTTTGCAACTTTGGTTTTTTCCTGAGGAGAGTCAGAGTATGAAGCGAGTCTATTTCGTTCACAAATAAAGACAAAATTTCAGATTCAACTGAAAGCATCAAAAGCATGGGGGAATCGGGGTGTATTTTTATTGTACTTTAATACTACAGTTTCAGTTTGAAGCCTGCACAGTTCTAGAGATAATAGAGAAATTAATGAGATCATTTCATCATCACTACTTCAAGTATATATAGATGGTATTTCCATCCTTCATTAGGATGAAACAACCTCAAGTTACACCAGGTGGAAGTTTAGACTGGATATTAGAAAATATTTCTTCCCCTAAAGGGTGGTTAACCATGGGAAAAGGCTGCACAGGGGAGTTGTTGGGTCACCATCCCTGGAGGTTTTTAATGATCTGTAAATGTGGTGTTTAGTGACATGGTTTAGTGGAAGACCTGTCAGTGCTAAGTTAATGGTTGGACTCAACTATCATAAAGGACTTTTCTAACCTAAATAATCCTATGATTCTCAGTAAGGGTGCTTTTTGCTGAAAATGTCATCAAAGTACTACCTTTATTTTTTGTAAATGATCCTGTATGTCAACCCAGGAGATGAGAGAGACAACTGAGAAATATGCCTGTAGTTCTGCTGGAGGTAAGATCTTGGAACAGATGAGACCCCACTGGATCAAGTTCAAATCCATTCATAATTGGTGATAAGAGCTGTGGTCTATATGTAGAAATGATGTTGAAAAGTGATTCATTATTTCAGTCTGGAGATGTAAATGTGCAGAGTTCAAATAGTCACTGAGGGGTGGGTAATGGATTTTTGTGACCTATTCATTAGAATAAAAAAAGTCAGATGAAAAACTACAGTACAAATGTAAATAGCCTTGCATTACAAATGTAGCGTGTCAGTTCACCGATTAGGATGTCTAGCGATATGAGGCCCATTACCAAGGGAACAGGAATGCTGTAATGGCAAAAAGTAAATACAGCCGCAGCGCATTTCCTGAGCTTTAGCACAGTTAGGATGTAGTCTTCAGGAATACAGATTGAAACTGATGCTCTCAACAGTTCTGTTCTTGCCTGTGTAGCATTGCTTCATACCACATTTAGGGAAATAGAACAAAATATGCAAATCAGCAAAGGAGTTGTTTTTATTTCTTGGAAGAACTTAAGTATCTCCAAATCCTTTGGAGGTAGCAATGCTCTCTAATCTGGAGAACCTGTATAGCTATTTTCAAAACCTATTATATGATATTGCTATTTTACTTTTTCTTTCCAAAGTCTAAAATATGAGCAAGCATTCTTTTCTTTCTTATCTGCCTCTTGGCATGGCTGAATGACTGAGTGTAGATGTGAGACCCATCAAGCTTGTTCACTACATCCCAATAATGGATGAAAGAAGAAATCACATCTGTGAGACACTGCTAATAGGTTGGACTTCCAAGTAGACCTGACCAACTAGAAACTTTACTCTTTTTTCATGAACATCAAGATACTTCTGCTAGAGGAATGCCCAAAATATTTTTGCTGCAAAGAAACCTCTTGGCAAAATCTTTTAAGAATGGCTGAACTGTTGAAGATTTTAAGATATCTTTGTAAGCAGATAGGGCAAGAAAACACATTTAGGAAAAAGATGACTGCTCCCTTCACTTACTTTGATCAGATTTAAGCAGCAATATTATCATAAAAATTTTGACAAAGTTCAGGAGCTCTGTGCAAAAAGAGAAAAGAGAAGAAGCTATGTGCTGCAATCGTAAACAAGTGGTAATACAAATTATGTATAAAACAAATCCAAACTAATCCATACATCTCAATTGTTTACTTTCTGAGGCATTAGTAAATTGTTTATTTCTTTTATAATCTGTTTCAGTATTTCACGAAGATTAGCAATGAGAGTAAACTCTGATGTTACTAGTGTATGAATATCACCAAAAAATGTTTAAAAATAAGGTGCAAACGTTTTCTGCGTTCCAAACATCTGAACACTTTCCACCAAGAATCTAGGCTTCAACTGTGATGATGATTTTTCTGTCAATATGAAAACATGAGGCTGAGTATTTTTGTTATATTTCTGTAGTTGGTGCAGAAAGGGGAGAAAGACTTTAGAAATTTATTTAGACTTATCCTGGCAGTTATGCTTTTACTGTTATGTTTTATTTAAATGATTGTATTTAAAATTGATGAAAGGTTAGATCAAGCAGTATGCTTTGAAAAAACCTTCAATTCAATATAACCAGGAGGAGCCAAGTCCAAGCAGGACTTGTTTCTCAGTGTTCTTTCTTGAAGGTAGTACATTTTTGATTATTACTTCAGAAGAATGTTTTCTAATTGTTGTACATGCCTAGATACCTGTTGGAGCTTGCTCTGATTAAGTGAAGGCTGTTAGGTGAAACAAATGTAAAATGGAAAAAGTGTGGCATTACTATAATTCATAAGAAAGCTAATTGCTGGCTATTTGCAAATAATAGTATCCTTTATGGGAATGATGCAAATGTAAATGACATCCTGAAGTTAAATACAGTTTAGACATCTTGTAAAGTTGGTGGGTGGGAAATAAACTTCCCTTGGAAATCATGAGACATCTGGAGCCTGGCATTAAAGTGAACCAGATTTTTCCAGCCACAAGAAAGGCAAAAATTGGTTCTTTGAAATATTTTCTCTGAAAATAAGTTATTTACAAGAAGCTTACCTTAACAAAAGTGAGAGTGCAGTAAGGAAGATGGCTCTTTGTCTCTGTTTTCTTTCCTCAGTATAGCATTAAAAAATATTTTTAAGATACAATATTGCATGTAAATGTGTCAAACAATGTGAATGTATTTTTTTTTCTAAACCTATTTGTTGAAATAAGGCAAATGGGAGTAATTTCAGAATTCCTGTGTGAATATCTTATTATAAAATACTAGGATACTGGGACCAACTTCACCAGGGAAGTGATAGTCCTCATCACTGAAGGTTTTTCAGATTTAATTGGACAGGTGCTAGATAATATCATCTAGGCTCCATTTCCTACAAAATGATGGACCAGATGATCAAGGTCTCTTCCAGGCTGGGCTGTTTTATGATTCTTATGAAATAAGAAGCCTTTAAAATATTTGTGTTGAACTGGGGCTCACGCTGACACTTTTCAAATGTTGATGCTTCTTGTCAGTGACTTGTGAAGGGCTTGTGTTTACTGTTGTGGAAGAGTTTTTCCTTGACTTAAGAGAACAGTTTTGAAATACGATTTTTTTTTTTTCTTTTTTTAAAATTGGCAAATTGTCAAAGTCAACCCTATTTTAAGACCAGTAGTGGCTGAAATATCTTCTCTGAGATCAGTTGCTTTCCAGACAGTGAAATAAACTACAAACTGCTCATTGTGTCTCAGCTCTATTTGTTTGTGGAAAATTTTGTACTGTTTCCCTTAGCCGATTGGCTCTAAGACTGGGATGTTCTGCCAGAGCAAAGTCAACTAGAGCACCTTGCCAGTTCATAAAAATAAGATCAAAAAAAGCTTTACTTGAAATGAAGTGAATCCAGTTAAAACCTGAGAGTGGCCTTCCAGAGCAGCTGGTAAAATGAAAAAAATACTTAACAATGAGGAACTTTTTGGATCTTATAGATTAGCCTTCAATGCCAAATATTTTTCCATATATATCTGCATCTCTTACCTTATGGAAATTAGTTTATACTGTATCATTCTTGCATCAGACTCTTAAGGACACTAAATAGGCATGAAGCAAGAGTCCCTGCATTTGCCAAAGTGAACTGACCAAGAAAATAAATTTTTCTGTAGTTTTTCTCACTGAAGGTGTTATTTTTTCTCCAGTGGAAAACAGAAGCTAAAGAAGTTTAATGACTATTAAACATGACTTTTAAACATGAAGATAGTCTGTTGAAGAAACTTAGTTATTTGTACATGTTTCTAATTAAATATTCAGACAGAATCTGCTTTGCATAAATGTAGACTAGTCCCCTACTTAGCTCTCCCTATCATCCAATGGATGATAGGAAAAAGTCTAATGGAAAGGTTAAACAGCAACTGAAAGTTGCTGAATGTGCTTTACTTATTTAATCTAGGAAAAACTGCTCTTTGACTGAGACGATTTTCTTTGATGATACCCACTCACAAAAGAGATTCGTCACTGAATCCAAAAACCTACCAGATTCTCAAAACTTCCTTGCCCAAAGAGGAAACAATGCTGCAATTTTAATGGCTTATGAGATCTGTGAAGAGAATTCCCGGTATAATTATACTAGGTTTTCAGCTGAGGGGAAAATGCAAGCAAAACCCTAAATACCTTCACTGTGTTTTTTCCTGGATAGTCTAAATGAGTTTTGATGCAATATTTCACCAAGGTCTTGGAGACACTTTTCCAAAGCCTGTGAAAACAAACCCATGTATACTGACTCCCTGGGTGCTCAGGAGCTTGTGCATGTTGGAGATTGTAAGCATTTATCTGTTCTTATTGCTACTTCTAACAGAGTTTTGACATACGGTGTGGCACTTGAGATTACTGACACTGTATTGCCTAACTGCCAATTTCCACTGGAACAAGGAAAGCTGTTAATGTGCTATGAATTTGTAAAATCCCGTTAAAAGGATAGAGTGTGATCTGAAGTGATTTCCCCAGTGTGTTCAGCAGTGTGCCTGGTCAAGGGTGTTGGCTAAACAGCATCTATGCTCTCTGAGTAGAAACATAATCTTTGTACCCATTGTGGCGGTACAATTCTCCCCTGCTCATGGGGCACTTGGTACAGGATGCGACTCCTCTCCCTGGGTCACACAACAATCCATTGGGAACACAAATATGGATTTTGAAAGGCAGTGTAACAGATCATTAAGGTACCTCCTTAATCCACCAGATTCCTGCTTCCCCTGTTCTTTAGGGAATTAAGGACAATTACCTTCAGTAGTGGGCCAGAGTTTAGAGATGTCCCCTCAAAGCACCTGACTCTTATTCCCCTCCTTATCACCTGGCAACATAAGGACAATCATTCAACTCTCTGACAGCCTAGTACACCTGTACTTGGGTCATGGCCCAAAGGGGAGACACCAAAACTGTAAAATCTAGCAAGTTCTGGGCATGCACAACTCACGGCATCATGCAAATTAGGCTGAAATAGTAAAGTACCTGACAAAAGTCTATTATCTTGGATCCAGTAAATAGTGATCCTAAGCAAGACAATTGAGCTCTCCTGGATCTCAGCAGACTGTGACCAGCATCTCCCCTGATTCAGGACATTTCTCAGGACTGTCTGTGGATGAGGTCTACCCAAGGCCTGGGTGAGACCACCTACTCAGGTCTCAATTACTGCCCATTGAGTAATACTAATGCATTGTGAGTGTTTACACACGCAGGGGGAAATTTTAACTATGGGCTACCCTCTTCCAACCACCTCTCCACATATCTAGGTGTTTGATTTTATACATTAACTTTAATGAATGTGGTCATCTATATATTCCACTGGATCCCAGTATTTCTGTCTGTGTGCTTTTGTGTGTTTGTATGTTTTGTTTTTATACATACATACATACTTTGATTTAGGATACCCTGTAGTAAGTCAGTGTAAATCTTGTCATTCTCAAATCTGCAATTCAGTCTCTGTTTATTACAACATACAGTGAAAAATCACTAAATCACTTGCTAATCCTTGAATTGGTTAATCATTAAGTGGTGCTCAAATTCAAACTCTCGATTTACCTTATACTATCAAAAAATCTCTATTTGCTGCAAAATCAAACTATGTCAAACGTATTCATCCATGACACCAGTACACGTGGATGCAATCATAGCTTATCACCAATAGGCAAATGGTTTCAGACTTGCAAAATGGCCAAGACTGCAGACCTTCCTCTGCTGCAGGTGTTACTGCGGTTCCCATTTCTAAGACCGTAACAGAAACTAAGAAAATTCTCAGCTGGGTAGCTGAAATGTTTTTGTGTACTAAATCATAATGTAACCTACTTATATAGGATCAAATAATTGCCAAAAATATCAAGTCTTCTTAAGTTCTGTTCCTTCCCTTCCTCCAGTTCGTGCTAAAAATTACATGGTGAAAACAGATACATCTGAGAAATAAAAAAAAAAAAATTGAAAATCAAAC
>NW_010402801.1:679-9077 GCF_000710305.1 Buceros rhinoceros silvestris | reverse complement strand
AAAGATCTCATTTCTCGATCAAGTTAATAACTGTGTTTCCATCTTGCCTTGTCCCTACACCCTGCTGAGCTGCAGCGGCGCATTTCATAGCGATTCGTAGCCACCGCCCGGGGGTTCCTGTCAGACAGGGCAGGGGCCCTCTGGCATCAGGCAACTGCGTGGAGACTTGCAGGGGTTTCTTAAATTTACATTGTCTTTCCTCCACAATGTCATAAGAGTCTTCTATGATACCAGTATGTGACAGGGAGATGGGGCCAAAGTGAAACCAGCCTGTTGGCGAGTCCCTTCTCTTCCGAAATCTGGAGCAGAAATGTCCATTTTGGGCTGTTCCCATGAAGGCCCCAAGTCCGTGTGTGCCACAGGCAGGCAGCAAACCCGATCCTTTCCCTCCTTCTTAGGGAGGGCTACAACAACCCCCCGGTATCTGGCGAGAACCTGATCGGGCTCAGCAGGGCCCGTCGGCCGCACAACGCTATCTTTGTGAACTTTGATGATAAAGAAATCCCAGCCAAACCCCTGGATGCTGCTGTGCAGACCTGGAAGAAAGTGTGCACCAATCCTGTGGATAAGAAGGTGGAGGAAGAGCTGAGAAAGGTACGTGCTTATCCCTGAGCTGGGCTGAGCACTATCCTTTAGCATGCAGACCTTGCCAGAAATGGCTGTGGTTGTAACTACTGCTGGCTTCTCTGAAGGTTCTGTGGTTGTGTTTCCTGTTTAACCTTGTTAACAAGTGAGATAAGGCCCTGTGTAATTAGGCCAGGAACCTGAATCCAGGTATTTGGGTTCCACTCCGGTGTGATATCAGCTGTCCTTTGTGCCCCTAGCCAAACACACCTTCGCTTTTTCTGTTCTCTAATCTGTCAAATGAGAAGAGCTGAACTGACTCGTTCTGCCAGGAAAACTGGAATATTTGGTCTCCTGAACAGCTGCAGCTCCCCTCGAGATGATGGATGGGATAAAAGTTTGTCAAGGTGTGACAATGTCACATCAGGAAAGCAAGTGGCATGTGTGTGAAATGCCACTGATGGCTGGGAAATTTTCTTCCCTAGATGTGCCCATGTTCTGTAAACAAATTCTGCCATGTACCTTCTGCAGAGCTCTCCAGCCCTTTTGGATGTCCAGCTGTTGGACGGACACTGTCTGGTTTTTTGAGGATAATGATGGGCAAATCCAATCTGACATATACCAAGTTGCTTGGTAGCCCTCAAAAAACTCCCAAGACAGAGCCCAGAATCCAAACCAGTTGGTGACACACCAGAAAAGAGGAGAAGTTGCATTCCCAAATCTCTCCGTGTGTGGGAAGTCACTCTGGCCAGGTTGGTGGCCATGTGGAAAACAGCAAAGGCGCCCGAGTTGATGCTGGAGGAGCCCTCCAGTGCTGCTGGAGTCCCTAAGGCAGGTGCTGCCCTTCTGCTTGTCTCAGGGGAACGAAAATACAGTGCCATGACTTGAACATCAAGCCTTGCTGGTGAGCGTGGAAATAAAGGCAGCAGGAAAACACAGTCCATGGCAGTGACTAACTCCCCTCTGCGGGATGCGGTGTGTGTTCTCTCTGCTGATGCATTTCTTGGTTCTGTTCTGAGTTCCCTTGTAGCAAGGACGAAAGGAAGCAGGGAATGGGGCATAGCTTAAGGTCCACAGAGGTTGGCCACCCATTTGTCCACCACTGCCAGTGGGTTGTTTCCAGCCAGTCATGGGAACGAAGGCTCTGCTGGCATTTCCCGAGTGCAGTGCATTCCCCGTGTGTTATGAGTGCGGGAGTTTTCATTAGCGGCTGATGAGATGCTCTAATGCACTACAATGTGATTTGAGCCCCCTGCGCTTGTGTGAGGCTTCTCCAGGCTTCATCATGTTGTATGTTCTCCGGAGTTTTGTTAGCCTGAGATATTTCCTTAGGTTTGGCCTCCAGCGTGCAAAATCAACACCTGTGAGGCTCCCACGCAGTGACATCAGCCTACCTCAGTGGTTTGACCTCAGCCTGCTGAAGGACAAGTGTGTAGAGGTTCCCATCGTTTACCTTAGAGCCAAGAGCGGGTCATGGCATTGGCACACAGCTCTACTCCCGGCTATATATAGGAAAGTGTCCGTCTGGGGACTGTCTCCTCAGGGGTGCACACACCATGGCTCGCTGGGAGATTCTGTGCTTTGCCTTCTGCTCCTGCCTGGGGGTAGCACGGGCTGCAACCGTAAGTACAAGGGCATTTCTTAGGGCTTTGCAAGACATTTTGATCCTGCCTGAACGAGCAAACTCCTGCTACTCCTGGTCTGGTCATGAAGGTCCTGCAGACTGTGACAGCCATGGCAGGTTGTTTTTCTGCCCTAAACATGGCAAAGGCTCTCAACAACATTTTTCTAAAAGTTCCTGCGCGGTTCTGTGTCAAGGCTGGCCTGGTTTACATCTTAAGGCTGTAGGTCCTCACCTTCTGCCATTGTCTTAAAGACGTCCCTGCTCACTGCAGGGCAGTTGGATTAGATGACTTTTAACATCCCTTCCAAACCCAAACATGCTCAGATTCTATGATCTTTGGGAGTGCAAGGGAATTGCTGCTGCCTGTCTGCTCCAAAGGCAGTCTGCAGGACATCTGCAAGGGGACATCTCCAGTGGCAGCTACCCCTTTCCACAAGGGTCCAGAGTTGGCTGGGAAAGGTGGGCTGCAGGAGGATCCATATGGGTGACTGAGCAGGGCAAGGTGTGGGTGCTGGCAACATGGAAAGTGAGAGGCATGAAGGACTGTCTAATCTATTTTCTCTTCTCAATGGTACCACATGTAGCTGGGTGTGGTGCTCACCGAGGGAGGTTTTGTGGAAGGCGAGAATAAAAAACTGGGACTCTTTTCGGGCTATGTCGACATCTTCAGAGGGATCCCATTTGCTGCCCCTCCAAAGCCTCTGGAAGATCCTCAACCTCATCCTGGCTGGGATGGTAAGATCCAGCTTTTGAATGCCTTTGGTCTGGGGTTTTATTTTCGCATCTTTATCTTTAGTCTATTATTGATAAGCCAAAGATGCCGTTGCCCGCTTTCATCTACTAGGCAGCGCCAAGAAAGAGCACTCAGTTCAGGGTGGGTATGAGAGTCTGTGTCTAAATGTTTCCAAGCAACTCACATAACCATATGAAGTAACAAATCAAAAGCATGGCACAAGCATTTCCCCTACCCAGGCCTCGGCTGTCCAGAGTTCATGCAGGAAAGGGTCCCACTTTGTCACTTCCTCAGGCTGGTCACAGTGGCTGAGGAGTCTTTGCTGCCTGTGCATTGGACTCACGGGTGAGACAGGATAGACAGACACCTTGCAACCAAAGCATGGAGTTGATGCCTCTAACTAAGACTGTTGTCTTCTCTCTCTCCTCTCAGGGACACTGACGACAAAAGAATTCAAAAGTCGCTGCGTGCAGATGACGCTGACACAAACTGATGTCCGTGGGAGTGAGGACTGTCTCTATCTGAACATCTGGATCCCTCAAGGGAGGAAACAGAGTATGTGCCTGGCAAAGACCTGAGGAGGAGATTCTCAGTTGGCTTTTGTGGACAAATTGCGCTGGAGCATCTCTCAGCAGCTATGCTCCCGTAGTGGGCAACTGCAGAAGCGCTGATTTTCAGAGGGAAAGGTGGGACCCATGTCAACCAATGTCCCTCAGCCACAGCCTGTTGGGAGTTTCAGCCTTGCCTACAGAGTCTTCTGTGGACTCTTCTGGCCATAGGCTGTTGCAAAGCACAATGTCTGTCCCTGCCCAGGTGGAGCAATGCTCAGCGAGTGGGTACGGGGGTGAAGGGGCAGCACCTTCTAGCTACTTTGTGGCTCACACTGCTTTTCTTCCTCATCTCCCAGTCTCTACCAAACTGCCAGTGATGGTATGGATCTACGGAGGTGCCTTCCTTGTTGGAGGGGCCCAGGGAGCCAACTTCCTCGATAACTACCTCTATGATGGTGAGGAGATTGCCGTGCGGGGCAACGTGATAGTGGTGACCATCAACTATCGCCTGGGGCCCCTTGGCTTCCTGAGCACTGGAGACGAAAACATGCCAGGTACCTCTTCATGGGACCCTCTCACTGGTCCCCAGCTTATCAGCTTTACTGTGCCCCTGCTCAATGGTGTGTGCTCTCTGTTGCTTAGGGAACTACGGGCTGAAGGACCAGCACATGGCTATTGCCTGGGTGAAGAGGAATATCAAAGCCTTTGGTGGTGACCCAGATAACATCACCATCTTTGGGGAATCAGCTGGTGCCGTCAGTGTCTCCCTGCAGGTGTGTTGTCCTTGTCATACACCACCAGAGCCACTTCTCTGGAAATGGGAAAGATGCTTCTCTTGGCACTCCATCACTTTCCTTTGCACACGCCGTCTGATTAACACCCTCTCCTCTTGGGGACAGCAATGCTCAGCCTCTTGGCTTTGTAGCCACTCCTCCTTCTTCAGTGTAATTGGTCTCACCACTGCAGGCACGTGTCCTTGCTTTTGGGACTTCTGATAAAATGTCATTTACTTGCTATGTCCCCTTACTCTGCTCCTCTTCTCGTCGTATCACTCTGAACTGAATGGTCCTGAGACCATTAAATAGCACCAGAGCTGGCAGCTTCCCCAGGTCTGGTGCACCAGCTGTGAGGTGATTGGACAGGTCTGGCAGGTGATGGGCTCTTCATGAGTTTGTCCCTGAAACCCTCTTGTTTGTGTTTTGCACCACAGACGCTGAGCCCAAAGAACAAGGGCCTGTTCAAGAGAGCCATCAGCCAGAGCGGTGTCGCTCTCTGCAGCTGGGCCATCCAGAAGGACCCACTCGCCTGGGCTAAAAAGGTAACGTGCAAGTTGTGCTTGAGGGATGGAAAGATGCCCTAAGTCAGGCCCTTAGAGAAGGGCGTGACTAGGAAGGGATTTGGCTGGAGCCATACTGCAAACAGAGCTTTGGAAACACGCTGCTTTGAGATTGAAACCAACCTCTGTCCTTGCGAAGCCAGTAATGAAGCCTGGCTTCTGAGGGTGATGTTGGGAGGTTTCTCTTTCTCCTCCTGCAGATTGCAGAAAATGTGGGCTGTCCCACAGACAACACCACCTCCTTGGCCAACTGCCTGCGTGTCTCCAACCCCAAAGCCGTGACACTGGCCTACCACCTGGAGCTGATCAACCTGCCCAGTAAGTCCCCTGGCTTGCACTGTGGGCCACCACCCACCTTACCTTTGATGGTACACTGGGGTGATTGCCAGGAGCCTCAAAGCAGTGCTTGTGTCCTCCAGAAAGGGGGCAATACTGACCGATCTCGCAGCTGCCCCTCCGCAGGCAGGTGCATGTTGCGCTGAACGAACACTGCCCATCGTGCGATGGCAGCAGCGGCAGAGGAGTGACCCAAGAGCCATGCCTTGGCCCCAAAACAGCTCTTTGGGCTTTCTGTCCTGTGAAAGCAGCAAAAGCAATTCCAAAACAAAAAAAGGAATTGACCACAGCCCTGCTATTTCCATTGGAGTCGCTGGGTGGAGGGTAGGACATTCACACCAGGCAGGGAACGCTTCTGCTTTGGCTGCCTGCGGGGATTGCTGTCTCAGGAAGGCTCGACTCTGCTGGCTCTCCTCATGCTCCTAGTTAACATCCCCAGCATTTAGCCTTGCTCGAGACAGAGAGTGGCCAAGCCACCCCTGTGCAGCTCACTGGCCGGAGCTGTCCATCCTGGCAGTGAGTGAGTGCAGCCAGATGGGGTGGGGAGGAGAACTCCTCCTCCTCCCTACCTTTGGCTGGGCTTTTTGCGAAGAGGCTAGGGGAAGGAGAGGAACTGTTGATGTTACCTGCTGGTAATTGGCTGGCAAATATCTTGTTCCTCTCCCCCTTTACTGATGATCCTGGGTCACGCTGAAGTCACCACCCAAGCTCTCATTCACCTCAGTCTATTCCTTCCATAGTTTCTTGAGCCAAGGGATAGGCCAGGCCTCACGTGTCTTTTCTCAGCTCCTGACAGTCTCCATTTTTGTCTCCTGCTGCAGTTCCCCTGGTCCACACACTCGCCCTCACTCCTGTCGTCGATGGAGACTTCCTCCCAGACACGCCAGAGAACCTCTTTGCCAATGCTGCTGACATAGACTACCTTGTTGGGGTCAATGACATGGATGGACACTTCTTTGCTGGCATTGATTTACCTGCTATCAACCGCCCATTAGTGAAAGTCTCTGAGTAAGTGAAGGAAGCTCTTAAAACCCTTGACAGGACGAACTTTGTCTTTAATGTGAGCCCCAAACTCAAAGGGCTTAGACCTCAGTGGACAGGGCTCTACCTTCAAAATAGGTTGTCACTCCAAGCCAGGGTGCCAAGGGCATATGCTGCCAAGTCGAGAGCCTTCAAGAGAAAGTGGGGAAGCCTTCCCCTATACCTTTAGGGTGTTCCTGAACTCAGCACCAGCGACAGGCTTGGCAGCCCTGATGCTCTCCGTCCGGAGCAGGTACATGCCAGGCAGGCTACCTGCCCCGTAAGTCTCCCCTTTGCACACAAAAGGAGCTTGTGGCCAATTTGGGCCCAAGCTGTTCTGCTCAGAAAGCTGGGAAGCACATGCCCATCATCTAAGGCCTGGAATGAGATCACTGACTTTTACTCCACCAAATTATTGCTTACCCCAGCGTTGGATGTGAATGTCAATGAGAGCTGAAATCCCTTTCCATGGGCCCTGCCCCACTTGAAGCTGTTGCTCTGTAATTAGTTGATACCACTTGGTTTTTTTCAGGGATGAGATCTACAATTTGATCAAAGGACTTACGGTGGACAGGGGTGTGCGTGGAGCCAATCTGACATACAATATCTACACGCAAGCGTGGGATGACAAACCGAGCCAGGAGGTTGTGAAGAAGACAGTGGTGGACCTGATTACTGACTACATCTTCCTGGTTCCCACACAGTGGACACTGAATCTGCACCTGCAGAATGCCCAGTGAGCAGCTCTCACACTTGAGATTTTGGGGTCTTTGAGACCCCAAAGATTGCCTGGGGGATGAAATGCTGCCCACACGAGGGGCTGAGGAGCAGGTTAAGAGGGCTGAACTTGGAGATGGCAGACTTTTGGGTACTGAGTACGAGCTTACACATAGTTCATACAAACGCTGTTTCTCTAATGCTGCAAAGGAGTCATGTTAGGAATTAGTTTTAAATTCTATTAAAACAAGTTTTTGCTTCCTAAAAACTTCAGACTTCATGCTGGCCATCTTTGATACTGTGAGACATGGCAGCTGGATGATAGGATGGCTAGCGTGAAAATCAAAAATGGAAGTTAAAAATTACCAGATAGAGGGATGGTTTCTCCTGAGACCACATCTTAGATGCGTGTGAGCATCTTTCAAGGCTGACTCTGGCTCTGCCAGTATTTGGCACGTGGTTATGAATCCGCACACCTTCCTCTGCTCTCCACTGCTTAACAAGTCTCCTTTATTTCCCCAGGACCGCCAAGACATACAGCTACTTGTTCTCCCAGCCATCCCGAATGCCCGTCTACCCAAGCTGGGTAGGGGCAGACCATGGTGATGACCTGCAGTACGTGTTTGGGAAACCCTTCGCCACCCCCCTGGGCTACCTGCCCAAGCACAGGACTGTCTCAAGTGCCATGATTGCTTACTGGACCAACTTTGCCTCTACGGGGTGAGTGATTCCACTTCTACATTTGGGGGTTGCTGCAGCACCTCAGCCTCCTGCTTTTGTCTATTAACAGGAGCAATTCATTTTGTCTGTCTCAGGAGCAATTCCCCTAAGCGGGGTGTCCTCTCTCTGTACTTCTGTTGTCAGGCCGGCTCTGTGTCTCCCTGTGGTGGAGTCTGCTCTGGATCCTCCTCATCCAGAGAACACCTGGGACAGCAGAATCATTTTCAGAACTTGTGAACTCTGTTTAAATGTTACAATGAGATTCATTTCTGAATCCTAGAATTCAGACAGGAGTTCGGTCCCTGCATGCAGCCAGGGATGATGCTAGTGGGGACCAAGGGAGGAGACTGCAGGTCAGCACGTCGTTCCTAGCAGGCAGAATTGCTGTTTCTTGTCCCAGTGTCAAACTCTCTCTTTGCACTCACGTAAAGCCTCACTTGCACAGAGAGGGTCCCTGCCAAACACCGCAAACCTGGCTGCACCCACTGCTCTGATAAAACTGAACTTCTGTCTCCTTTTTCCCCAGCGATCCCAACAAAGGGAATTCCGAGGTGCCTGTGAATTGGCCGCCTTACACCAGTGACACCAAATACTACCTGGAAATCAACAACAAGATAAACAAGAAATCTGTGCAGCAGAATCTGAGATCCCAGTTCGTGAACTTCTGGAACGTAGTCTATAGGAGTCTGCCGCAGGTCGCCAACATCACCCAGACCATGGAGCTGCTGTGGAGCTAAGAAAAAACACCTTTGAAGATAGGCCCAGTTCATTAAAGGCTTGCTGTAAATGAGCGGTTC
>NW_010402801.1:0-558 GCF_000710305.1 Buceros rhinoceros silvestris | reverse complement strand
AGGCTTCTCCGTGTCTTTGCCATGACAGGATTTTCTCCCTAAGGTTAAGGGCAGGCAGCAAGCGACATCCAGTCTCTGGGCAAAGCGTGTTCCCCTGGCCCGTAACAGAGCAGCATCCCGGTGCAGCTGCTGACACACGGAGCTGCAGCTCAGCCAGCTCTGCCAGCCGTTAGGCTCAGGGTTTGTTTTCACTCGTTGCATGTGTGGCTCCCAGCAGGACAGACCCAGTCATAGAAGGGTTTGGGTTGAAGGGACCGTTAAAGCTCATCTAGTCCAACCCCCCTGCAGTGAGCAGGGACATCGGCAACTACATCAGGGTGCTCAGAACCCCAAGGTCCAACCTGACCAGCAGTGTTTCCAGGGATAGGGCTTCTCCCACCTCTCTGGGCAGCCTGGGCCAGGGTCTCACCACCCTCAGTGCAAACAATTTTTTCCTCATACCTAGTCTAAAGCTTCCCTGGTTTAGCTTTAAACCATTGCCCCTTGTCTTGTTGCAACAGACTCTGTCCCATGGAATCACAGGATCATTGGGTTGGAAGGGACCTTTAAGATCATCAA
>NW_010402800.1:51595-53054 GCF_000710305.1 Buceros rhinoceros silvestris | reverse complement strand
TCATGCTTACATTTTATGAAAGACAAAGATGGATATCAATGTAATGTAGATAAATAATTTTTAAAGCATGAATTTATTTACTATTAAAAAATCTTCATACAGAAATTCAATTTGTGAGTTGTTTGAAGAGACCTTCCTACTCAAAACAAGAAATAGTTCTGACCTAAGTTGCTATCCAAGCACAAACTAGTTATGATTTTGGAGATCTAATATCGTTCAGCTGGTTTCTTTCAGTGCTGCAGTTCTCCACATTCTCTAAATTTCCTAGTGCTGCAGTAAATCACAGAAATAAAATCTGCTAAACTACCAAGTAAGCAGTATAGTTGCTATTTTCTACCATCTTATTTAGAAGGTGAATGGACAGAAAACTGAGAAACTCTGTGCTTATAACCGATTGTCTGCAAAAGAGACTTTTGACATCTGAAAAACTGGGCACCGATCAAAACTGAGCTGTCTCCTGCAGTTTGAATGGGATTCATCCTGGGCTCTGTCATGACGACAGTCAGATATTTGAATCTGTAAAGCTGTTTGCATTATTCCAGGGACACAAAAGCAGGTATAAATTTGATATTGTTGGTCGGTAAGGAAGATCTCAAGGACTCAAGGTGACAGGTAACTAATTTTACCCATGGCAATCAGAGAAAAAAATTAGTTCACGTTGAGTAGAATGATCTCATTCTTCCCACAAATGTGTAAATTTTGTGGCCAGGTACACAGTTTTCATAAATACAATATGAACCAACTTTAGAGACTTTTCTTATTTTTATATTTGAGGAACAAAGCAATCTACACAGTGATCAATACAGTGAATAATAAATGGTAGGCCAAATGAATCATATCAAAAAAGAAAATGGCATTTTAACCAGACTGCAAACACCGAATACAAGACAACTGATTTTGTAATCACTCTGCAGTGGATCTCTGCTTCTGTCTACAAATGTGAAATACAATCTAGCAGTACATAGCAATGTTCTCAAGTCCATATCATAGTCGTATAATTGCTTGCAATCTGCTAGGAAAAGTTCCAAGAAAAATATATTGCCTTTTTAATTTTATTACTCAGGAAGATGTTTTTCCCCTGAGTGGTGGAAGAGCAACATCCCTTTCAGTGAGCAGGGGACATCTATAATCATATCTATGCCAAACATGGATTAGCAAAATAGGTGCAAGGGAAGAAAATAACCAACATGCCTTTCGCAACCGAATTATAAATTCAGAGTCATTATCCTAAGTATCAGGGATAATTAACATTGTGTCTGAAACACTTAGTATTCTTAACCCAGGAGAATGTTAATACTGAAATGTTGCGCTTGATCATTGATCTGAGATTGATCATCTCTGGAACTGAATTTAATCTGAAATTGATCCTTCATCGATTAAAATTCTTGAAAAGGCACAGCGATGCCTCTGTACTTGGGGCCCTAAAGGAAAGGACTTTCCAAGTTTGCTGTTGGCTTTT
>NW_010402800.1:47641-51494 GCF_000710305.1 Buceros rhinoceros silvestris | reverse complement strand
CCTACATTTCAGTACGGGAAAAAATAACATTGTAAATTCCCACATGTTGTCATTTTGGGAAATGAGCTTTTCAGGCAATGTGGAAGAGAAGACGGAAGATCATAGAGAGGTAAACAAGTAATAAGAACTGTAATGAGTTCAGGCACTGTGCACAGAATCCTACATTCTCATACAGTGACAGTGAAGAGTATTGTGCATACTGCAGCTACCGATCTGCTGGCATTAGTGATCGGGAGACACTTGACTCCTTACCCAGGCAAATCATACTGACAGCTGAAGGACAGTTAGCAGCATTAGTGGCAGCAGGATTTGTAATTTTATGCTTGTGATGACTGATGCTTGCCACTTTTCACTAAAATTGCTCCCTTAAGCGGTGATACAGAATTTGAGCCTCAGTTCATTTTTTCATCTGGAACAACTGCTGCCCCAAGCCCTCAGTGTGCCCACTTGCACTTCTGGAGGTGAAGAGTTATGGGATTTCATCAGCCCACAGGTGACTGATTTTTTTTTTTTCACCTTTTTGAGGAACCAGCTCATTCACTAGCAGTCTCAAGATGTTTGCAACTTTAAAAAGTTAACTAAAAACTGTCAGGGTCTGTGGTTTTAACCCCTCATTTCCCCCCCTTCTCTGTGTGTGACAGACTGAAGCTGGGATAGCAGAGCTGTGTGATGCTTCATAGCATGAACCAGCTGGTTTTAAAGCTCTTTCTCCACAGGATGTCAGAGACTGCAGGTGTGTCCTTGGAATGCTTTGACTTCCGTAACCATGTAC
Organism: Buceros rhinoceros silvestris; assembly: GCF_000710305.1. NCBI lineage: Eukaryota > Metazoa > Chordata > Aves > Bucerotiformes > Bucerotidae > Buceros > Buceros rhinoceros. The sequence goes on along the minus strand of NW_010402800.1, from coordinate 50,722 downwards.
CTTCCTTGAAGCAAGGGAAGAGTTACTTTCCTGTTACTATTGCTAAAACAATTGCAAACAATTGCAGCCCCAAGAAGGTTGGGTGGTGTGATAAGCAGCTCACTATTAGGCCTCTGAGTTGTTGTTCATGATAAAGTTTTTCTAAGTGCATCAACACTGCTCTTTAGTCTATATGAAGGACTTCCAACCACTTGATGATTATTCCAAAGTTATTTCAACAAGCGTTATACTACTAAATATGAAAGAGCAGAAGTCTAGTTAATGTAATTCCCACAAAATCCTGTAACATCATCTACTACCATAGAAGTATTTCAAATAAAATAGAAATACACAGTGCTGAATAAAATATAGGTGACAAAAATTTAAATGACTAAAAATGTTTTTAAATTTTCTGTCTCCGTGGAAAAATGAAAATTCTTTATTCTTAATAACAGTTGTCATCCAGTGGGTATATGATAAGCTGACTATTTTGTAGTTTATTATGGCTTCTGCCATAGCTCCAAAGCAGGTCAAACATTTTTGAGTTTATTATCAAGCAAGCTGACTTGTTTCTTCTGCGTTGAAGAGGCAGATATAGGTGGACTGAAATGTAACACCCATTTTAAACTCAAACATAGTACATATAGTTAATGTTTGTGCTGGCAAAGAATTATGTTACTGCAAAGGCACCAAAACATTAGAGAAAATCGAGATTTCAGAAAAATCAATTTCCTGAATTTTTGTGTCTCTGCCTTTTTGGTAGCGTTAGTCCTATTAGTATCTTTACAACTCATTTTAAAGGCCCCGAATCTCATGCCTGAGGAAACAACCCCAAAATCAGATTTCTGTTTGTCAATGTGAAAAAGGCAAAGTGAGAATGTTTATTCTAAATCAGATAGCCTTCTGTTGACATACAGCATGTTTTAAAACAAGCTGTAAATTTCTGTCTGCATGTTGCTAGTGGCTTTCCTCTGTTGTCCATTGCGAAATATCTTCACTTTTCTTTCACATTTCATCAGGCTTCAGCAAGAAGCTGGAATACAAATTCTGAGACTGATCCTTTTGCTGCATTTAATACATCTGGTATTGAATTTTATTTGTCTCTCTAACACCAAGATACTGGAATGAATTGCACTTAGTAAGGTCCATCCGTATCTTCTTTTATTCTCACTGTGTCACTCTGAAAACGCTTCTTTGCATTTAAATAAATCTAAAACTAAAGTAAGGGGTTTTGTACAATTATACTAGGTTAAACCATGTTCTTCATTTATGAATTCATGGCCCTTCTCATTCTGACCAGGAAATTATGCTAAAATGCTGTCTGCCTTGATATCACAGACCTAAAGCTAGTTGTTCTGCTCTAACTTAATGTACACAATGTTAAGACTTTAAACTGGTCTGGTTTTAAGATACTCTGTCTTTGATATTGATTAAATAGTTTCTAGAAGTTCCAAGTCATGCATTTCTGAGTACATTTATTGAGTTTTTAATAAAGTTCAGCGTGTTTCTAATGGCAAAGGCTGTAAACCTCATGTATTGATCCAAACCTTATTTGTGGACTTGCTATGGGGATTACTGGGGATACAGCTATCTTTTTTCCTACGAGTACTACAAATACAGCAAAACAGAAATTCTCCACTTCAGTAACTGCACATTTCTGCCTCATGTTGGTAAATTCAATTTTATTTCTCTTAGCTTTGTACACATTCACATGATGGTGAGTGGAATTAACCTGTCATGTCATTCTTTATATTTTAACTAGAGGAAAATGCATATATTAGGAAAAGGAGATTCTCAGAGTAAATGGTTCAGATTGCAGGTGTTTTTCAAATTCTCTCTTTATCACATGTCAAAGGAGAATAACAACAATTTTTTAAGCCAAATCTGGCCTGTTTCAGAAGATCATATCAGAAAGAAATAAGCTATGCCATTAAAAAGATTATTTCTCTCCCTTGTCTTCAAGAGGGATCCTTGATGAGACCTCTGATGTGAAGGTCTATGGGATGGTCTCATCCTTCGTGCTAATAGTCTACAGCTATGCCTTTAGTGTTTAAACGAAGAGAATTTGACAAAGTCTTTGGGAACTATAGACCATTGACTTACTTGTCATCTGTTACACTTGATGAGTTCATCATTAATTTCTGAGCCAAAGTGAAATCTCTCAACACTGTGCTGCAAAAGCCCAGTAGTGAATGCTTCATCAGAGGTGCTGCTGCTTGCTGGCTTAGACTGTCTCCTGGACACAGTTCTCACACGTATCAGTGCTCCAAGGCTGCATGGCTTTGGTGGGTTTTGTCTTGCCTAAATGTGGATGCTATGTCTAAACCAGATATTCTTATTTTCAGAGGATTAAAACGAGGCATTTCAAGGACATAATTCATCAGTTCTAGTTAAGTGTCTACCTTAGAATGAGACAAATTCCCCAGAGATACCTGTATCTCTCCACATATAAAAGGTACATCACTAAGTAGTTCAGCGGTCACTGGACTTTCCTATGCTCCAGATGTCTACAGGCAGTGAGATTAATCCTTCTTCTGCAATCCACACAATACAGAGACAGATATCATCTTCACCTTAGTTTCATTAAAATTCTATTTTCCTAAGACTTTGCCTTGTTCTTTTACTACATCTTTGCTTTGCTTTATATATATCCTATGAGTCTTAACTCCCTGACATTACTTCCCCCAGGATACCCAGCTCCTGCGTCATCAGTCACATAGGAACTATAATCCTTATGCAGAGACTTTTGCAGTGTTCCGTTCCCTGTGACAGTTAAAGGTTAACTCAGTTGAAACCTCCCCTCAAAGATACAGCCCTGTGAAAGAAGCAGTAACGTGTAGTAACGTCTTTTTGTGAATCATACTGAGCATGATGAGGCTGCTGACTGCACAGGCATCCTTGGGCATTGTCTGCAAGCCTTAATCTTAAATTCAGACAAGCCATAAAAATGTACTTACTCCATTAATGAGATGCTGTCTATGACAGTGTCAGCTTCTGAAACTACTCCTATTGCCTTGCTGGACAGCCTGAAGTAGATTCATTGCTTTGGTTGTTGGTAAGAAAGGAACAGGAAAGGTGACTCTTCACTGAAAATGTTCAGCA
>NW_010402800.1:44560-47533 GCF_000710305.1 Buceros rhinoceros silvestris | reverse complement strand
TTCAGCAGGTATTAAAAAACCCTGAATTTTTACAAGTGTTTTACTTTAGTGCATAATCTTTTAAAATAACATCATGGACAATCAATTATAAGATCTGTATTACTGAAGGAATAAAACTTACTGCCAGTAGAGATCTGACAAATTTGGAACTGACATTATATCTGGATTTTATAGTATCCAAGAGACTCAATATGATATGTGTGGGGGACACATCCCTCAAAAATAAGTTGAAACTTTTGCATTGTATGATCTGAATTTTTTTTTTTTTTTTGAAGGAGAAGCAGCCACCTGATAATATGTATTTGCACTGAGTCTCTAGGTACTGCATCAAAGGATTTCTAGGCCAGATAGATACTCTTGATCATTTCTAAGCTCACATACTGTTCCTCACAATTCCAGTTCTTTGGCTGAAAGCTTTGAAAATAAATCAATCATAAAAGCATAGGTTTGGTTTATTTCTCAGTGATAATTACTCTAGATGTGCAAGCAAGATATTTCTTTTTGAGCTGACCAATAACCTCAGTTATAGAAAATATTCATTAGTGCTGAACATACTGAAGTAGTAATATTTTTTGTTGCTTTAATGCATTAAAACTAAGCTATTAGTTTACTGTGCAATCCAATTCAAATGACACTGACTGTCTTTCTATAAAGACAAATAGACTTGAAGAGCATGTCTTAGAAATTCCATCATGACAACAAAGATGTGATCAGTAGTGGGGTAATTACATTTCTTAAAAGCTTTTCCATTCCATTATCAGTGACGAATATTGTGGCTTTTTTCCACTATCTCATAACACTTACCCAGAAGGTGGTTTGTTTTCTTAATGCTTTCAGCTGTAGAGTTGTGTATTATGATTACATTCCTGAGTGATTAAGTTCTAAGAATTATATGGACTTCCTTGAATTCTTGAAAACGTGTAGTAATGTTGAAGTGAGGAGACTGTGATCCATTGTACCTCTCATCTCCCTGGCATTTGTGATTTTACAAAGGTTAAATTTCTAATTTGTGAACTTTGTAAAATCCATTTTTTAAAAAAAATAAACAAAGGACTCTATGCAAATATACACATTTCCAGATTCTGCTGCTATTTTCTCTGTTGTCTCTGTTGTCAACAGAGAAAGCTGAATTGCCTTCCGTAGTAATTGGACCATTGAAACACTAATATGTATGGAAGAACCTGTATGGATCATAAACCATGAATCCTTAAGATGAAGATCTGTGGAAAACTTTTTTCTTAAATGATATGGCTTGGAACAGTGTCTGATTATCACCAGAAGACATCAGATCTGCATTCATGATGAAGAGCCCCAAAGCAGGCCCACATATGCTGCTATATTGTGCAGAATATGTATACCTTTTGTAAAGTCCAAGAAATGGCAATAGCAGGATTTCGACTTTCAAAAGTACTGTTTACTCAGTCTTGCCTTACTGCAAAGACACGTGTTGCTTCTGTGATCCGTATGCTCTCAGATCTCTGTGTTCGTAGCTGATTTATAGTGGTAACTTCTCGGAGTAGTTCAAAATAATAACCTGTGATGTGTGGACCAATCACTGCCAGCATCAGGAGCAGAGCCTTCGGTGTACAACCTGGCTATACCAGTAACACCTAGTTTTCAAAAGCACAGGAAGTCCTATGCACTTTAGTAACTCTTGGTTTGTAGATCACATGCATTTTTATAGGGCTGCTATAATGTTGTGGGAGATAAAGGCATCTAGAACATTTGCCCCTAACCAGCAGGTCAACTGTCATCGAGAAAGGGATAAACACTTGTGTCACTCAGTTAAGCAACAACCAGGGATTTTTAGAGGTATGAACTGTGGCGACAGGATACTATTCTCGATTTTTAGCAGAAATCCTTCCAGAGTGTGAGAGGGATGTTAAGGAGGACAAGCTACAAGAACACAGTGAGAATTAAGACTTTAACAGAAAACCTATGGAGTCCTCCTGCAACAGGATCGAAAAGTCAGCCTGATGGAGAAATGATGGAGATGTGAGGCAGCCAACCCTCCTTATCCATAATACCTCCACATAAATTTATCAGAAAAGGCTATTAGTATATTGTATTTTAAATTAGCAGTGATTTATCAGAGGAGGAGGATGATTTAGCAATGTACGCTATCTTTTTGGAGCTGAATATTATTTCTTTTCACCCATATATTTAAGTAGGTCACTAGTTATTATCTATTTATGTTATGCCAGTTCAGAATAAATAACTGCTACATTTCACTGATGGAACTGTATGCTTCTAATCCTCTAGAATTGGATTCATGCAAGTACCTAATTATTTGGGGAAGTAAATTATCCATGTCTAATTGAAATGTCAACCTATCCTGGATAAAATGGATCACACTGCCGATTGATCTAATTTCTCTAAATACACTGCTGTGTTTAAAGGTGCAAATCCTATCTTTTTTACTGATGATCAGTAGCCCAGGCTGAAACCTTAATGCACTTGCTACTGATACTGTTCAAAACCTGAACCTAGGTTCAGGCTCTGACCTGCTGAGTCTGACCGCTCAGTCAGTGTTTAAAACTTGTAATCTCTGCTGTGAGCTGAGCTTGGCAGGTGAGTCTACCTGGGTTTGACATGTAAAGCAAGCTCCAGTGTGTTAACCAAAGGCTACCTTACATCATACATCCGTGTTTTGGGACCCTTCAGGCTGTTTTGACTCTGAATTTTCTCAGCTTTCCTGCTAACATGTCTAAAGGTAATACCTGTTTCTCATCCTTCCCCGCACTCACGTACCATCTCACAGGCTGTCAAATGCTTACTTAAGTGCTAAAATATGAATAAGAATTTTATGTAATTAGGTTAAACTTAGATCAATTCAATTGTTTTTCACTTATATTTTGCTGGAATTTGCTTCTTGTGCATGAAGCCCGAAGACAGGCCTTGGTGGTCTGAAAACTAGTCTGTTTATCTGCTGATATAATAACTCAGTGTAAGAAAAGACAATATATTTCCCTA
>NW_010402800.1:38565-44465 GCF_000710305.1 Buceros rhinoceros silvestris | reverse complement strand
AACACATACACTACTTAGGAACAACTCTGGAGATTTTTCTGTGAAGTGTGAGCAAGTAACTGAATATTAGCAATCACATGGTTACCTGTGGCATTGAAACAGGTGATGATAATTCATATTTAACTGACCACTCTACAAGACTACCTGCAAGATTTTCTTGTTGCTCTTACCCTGCTCTTACTGCTTTTGGTGGGGCTATCTGCATGGTGGCCAGTCCTCTCAACTCAGCTGTTTACTGGCATGTCAGGTAGCTGAAGGGCACAGACAGGCAACACAAATGAAGAGCGCCTTAAGAGCTCTCTTTTCTTTCTGTTTGTTAGAAATTGAGCCTCCTGTTAGTAGCAGAGATGTAAATGTATATGTTAACAATATCTGATATTAAAAGACGCGAATAACACCGAGCTAGAGTGTGGCTGTGTCACCTCTTCACTTTCTCTCATGACAACCTAAAAAGGAATGTTGTCACTAAAAGCAAACACCAGTTCAGGTGATGTGTGCTATACAGTTATGGCAATCAACAGGAGAGTCAAGGAAGTTCACCTCTTTATAAGGAAAATGTAAGATGCACGTGTTTTTCCCATTCCTTTAAAAGTCTAATCATGCAGTTATTCAGTAATTCCTGAAGTCATGTCTGACCTGAACAGATTCATTGCGTGTCAGAAGTCTCGGACACTGTACTGCCAGTTTTGGTCGTAATATTACATGTATAGAGCAGCATTACCTTAGAGTAAGTGGCAGATCTGTATTTCTTCATATTTAAACATGATGAAATCCTTTTATACTCATGTGAAAAAATATGTAATTTCATGGATGTTTTGACAGTGCCCATCAATTTATTTCAGAAGGCTGAGGAAGCTTTTGATCTTGTCTGAAAATTAATGAATTATTGAACAGAAAAAGAAGCAAGCAAGAAAAAAAGATCACCCTCATTTTTACTCTACAAACAGAATAATTTCCCATAAAGAAAAAGAGGTATATGTAGCAAATTTATTTCTCTGCCAAAGAATTCAAAGCTGATGAACATGGTGTGAAACACAGAACTATACAAAAAACGGAGAGCAGATGAACTCAGAGGAAGGGGGACTGGGACCAGCTTTGCTGCATCAAAGATTCTAATGCTGTTACACATTTGCTTAGCAGTACCATAGTCGTCTTACACATAATCACTCAGGTTTTTTCCATACGATCTTAATAACTTGTCTGATCTGCTGGTAGCTATCAGACGCAGCTTCAGAGTAACACAAAACAAATTCTCTGTCTTACCTTTTCCAAGATGTGACTTCTCTCTCGTTTGCTGAACAGGTTATAGAGGATTCCATTACTCTCATAAGATTTCGAGCGAAGACTAGTGGATATATATATAGTGCATTCCATGTTTTCAAAACCATACTAACTTTCAGGAAAATTCAGAAAAACTGAGGTCAGCCCTTGCTTTCATGTTCTGGTGAAATGTCAAAAGTTAGTTCATACAATTGGCTCAGCCAGAGCCAACTATTTTCTTCACCAAAGGCAGGATTAATTTCAGACCTGGCAGCCTTTCTTTCCTCCATTAAAGTGAATTATGTCAACTGGAGAAGTATTTATTTGGGGCTTAATTGGACTAGTTGTGAACTTTCAATTTAAATGTGAAGCAGCCTGTCGAGCTGCAACCATTTTGTTTCTCACTCAAGTCTTTCAATTTAGCACTTAGATTATATCAGCATTGTGCCTTTAACTCAGGCTTTGCTCAGTATTGTTCTTCCTCTGTCTTTCACCCAGGAAAAAAAGCTGATGCAGGTTTCAGAGGTCTTTAAGCCTAGCTGCTAAGGCAAACACCCTTCAAATCAGGCCACCTCCTGGGAGAAGACACTGGGTAACATAATTCAGCACCTGTAGTCTTTACAAACCCCGTCTGAAGGGATAAATAAGGTTTCGTGTGCTTTGTATCTGGAAGAAAACCTTGGCTGTCTCAGTTCTTGCCTATTCCTGTGCTACCTAGAATATGCAGGTAAGCCAGGAAAAAGGAAGGTAATATGTACAAGGGTCTACACTGGGCACTGCAGAGCAAATGCCAATGTTAAATGACAGAGAACAGAGCCAGAAGGATGCTATCCAAGGACAGTGTTACTTCTAGTACCACTACAACTTCGCCTTCACCTTCAACTTGGATTGATTCAACACCAATCCCTATCTTGGATTTTAACTTAAATGTTAACATCGTGAGATTTCTCACTTCAGTAAGCATAGTCCCTGTAGTCCCTGTACTTAGAGAATACAAGGAAGATGTAACTTTTTGGATGATGATACTATAAGACTAGGTAATAAGAAAAGCTCTGAACAAAATGTTTGTGTGTCAAAACCCTATCTGTTTTGGCAACCATTCTTATTATTACCTAACTATTAAAAAATAGTTTGTCTCTCTGCAACCTTTAGGAAAGATCTGTGGCTGATACCTTGTCTCTGAAATCAGTGGAACACCAAAAAGAATATTGACAGATTTTTTTTTTTTCCCCTGTCACAGAAACAAATGATCTTTAAAACATGTCAGGATAGTGACTTTAAGACGATTATTGAGTTCATGACATGAGAATCTCTCAAGCTCAAATGGAAGAAAAAAAGAAGAAAAGAAGATCAAACAATGTGTATGTCCAAGGAAAAGTGCTCATAACTTTGAGACAGGTAATTAAACCTTAATTTCCAAGAGATTTTTTCCCCTTCCAGTGCTATACAAAACAGTTTCTAGAACTCATCTTTTCTCCTGTGAATAATTAGTTATCTTTATTTATGTACGGCAAGAATATCGAGCCCTACAAGAGATACTGAGGTCAAAAAAAGGACAGGCTTAAGTATTTATGTCATGTCAAAACCACTTACGTTTATGACAAAATCTAAGAACTTTGAAAAGAAGGATCCAGATGTAGTACAGTCCTGAGGCATTGCCTTCATACGCTAGTCTTGTATGTACTGGCTTTATTTAATTGCACCCTAAGGCTTGCACAGAAAAAAAAATCCTTTTAAAATACATTAAACATGACACACATAGCATCTGTAAGATGCAGGCATGTTAGGAACATGTGCATCTATTGTAAGAAAAGAAATAAACCTGCTTTGATAGTTTTCAGCATTGTTCAATTCTGGATCTTGCAGAGGAACAACACTCACTGGCTGACAATGATTGTACTAAACAGGTCAGCTAAGCAGACTGTGTGTCTCGCAGCAGCATCAGTTTCTGCCCTGAAGTACTTAAAAGACCTTAAAGACACAATGTAGAAGAAACAAGAAGATGGAACCCAGAGTCAGCATAATTAAGCTATGCATCTTGAAAGGATTGACTATTGGATTACCTGGTTAAATTGCCACACCAAAAACTGTGGAAGATGAGGTGGGGTTATCCTTAACTTCAGGAAGACGATTGGTTAGTCAGACTTCCTTTCTGTGTTGAGGGCATCACCTCCGGGGGTTTGTAGTCTGCTCTGTTCTGCATGAGGGTGGAATCGTAGCCAGCATTAACACTGGATCCCCACTGCCAATCATTTTTCATTTGGGGAATCAATAGCAGCCTTACTCTGACAAAGGATTCTTTCTTTAGCATTTGAAAGACTGTAACAATGGGGAATGAAAGGTTTGAAAATAAACAATCTCTTCCAGTGGTTTGATATGCCATCTTGGAAGAGAAAAACTGTGTGAAATATGTCAACAGGATGGTATAAAGGCCATTGCCCTGTTCTGAAGAAGTGTGATTATGTGGGTCTTGCATTGGGAAGGGCATGGACAGAGGCGGCAGCTATATACATGTAAGTCTCGTGACAATGTTCAAGTAATGATATGCAGGGCATGGCAGCTCATGAGGGTGTGTTGTGGTAGATCCATTTCTCATACTCCATGATGAAATTGGTTTCTTTCAGGCAGAATGGTTTTCACGATTTTTGTGCTAGAGTTAGAACAGCTTTGCTGCACAGGATGCTGTGGCTGTAAGCCAACTCTGACACCTTCAAAAAGATTATGATGTGCAGAACAAGAAGCTTCTGCTTCATTTCTGAGTACGACTACTGAAGTCTTCTCCTCCAACCACTATAAATGAACCAGTTAACCTATCTCTATAAAATCACAAACCAACCTTAGCAAACATTGCCTTAGAAAGGAAAATTATTCTTAATATTTCTGGTATTTTTAAATTCCATATAACTAAGGTAATTTTTAATATTAAATTTTTAAAAATGTATTTGCAGAATTTTTATATAAAATATTTATGTTAAGAATTTGTTTAATTGTAAGATATGTCTAACGCCTAGAATTTACCATGTTAAATTTATATGAATCTGCTGTTATGAAATTATGTCAGATACATATTCAATCTTACTATTTTTAAAAAACCTGACTCATTCAAATTACTTTTGTTACAGGATATCCTTTTTTATTGACATGCATCTATTTTTTAGACCATATTTCATTTTGTCTGCCTATAAAGCAAAATACTTTCTTATTAAAAAGTGCAAAAGATTGAGAAAAACCAAACCCTTTCTTCACTGAATATCCAGGTTGGTGGCCATTTAGTCTTCTCACATACTGCCAGTGATTCTGAAAGCATCCTGTCTGGATTTTTTTAGGCTGCTCTCTGCATTAAACCTGGACCGTTTCATCCATGGCTGGGAACAGAATTGGTCATTCAGAAATGATGCTGTGCAGCTTACCGTTACAATACAGCTAAACTTCTGAGTTCTAAAAAAACAGGCAAAAAGGTTGTAATTCATGGGACCCAAGGGTTTTGCATTCTTTTATGAGTATAATTTTCCAGTAATGAGTTGTGTAAGGGATGGATTTTGAGAGGCAGTTATCTCTTTTTCCAATAACATTGTGAGGAACCACTCCTCTCTCTTTTCTCTGTGCAAGATTTGGCAATAAATAGAGAGATAGAGATAAATAATATTTGGGTGGTCTGGTATCTAACTGAATACAAGTTTCTAAGCCTACAGGAAATAAAATAGAGAAGACTAAGTTAAATGCCAAACCTTAGGGAATTGCTTGTGAAAGTTGTTCACCTTTAAACTCAAAATGCTGTTGTATTAATATGGTTGTATTAATTACTTTTTGAAGCAGTATTTACTCGAGCAATTATCCCTAAATGAATTAATGCAGAAAGGAAGAAAATGGAGAAAATGTTAATGGAAAGTATAAGAACTTGTGCAACATTCCACATTCCGAAAGAGGTGCTTGTCCTTAGACATTAAATCATTTAGATTTCAATAATATTGAATTTTATGTAGACGAACATCAGTGCTAGTTCATAGGTTAAACAAAATCCTCAGAGACCTTATGTCCAGTGGCGGCCACCTAGATTCCAGATAAAATTTAGAAGTTGTACAAAATCTCTGGTCTGCGGAAACATCTGTGGCATTAGGGAAGAAAACTTTCCCTTCTAAAAGATGATGATGATGATGATGATGATGATGATGATGATGATGATGATGATGATGATGGTGGTGATGATTACTAGAGAACACTTGTAGGGTGACATGAAAAATGTGAAACTTGAATCTGTGAGTGAAGGAATTATCTACTGTTGCTTTATTCTCAACCAGAAGTCTGGAAGCCACAGCTTCATGGAGTATTTATGAGCAAATGGAACTGCATCAAAGACATACCTAACCTATCACCAGGTATTCCTACAAATACAAGTACACTGCAAGACTCAACAGTTTGACTGTCTGCTAGGTGACAAGGGTGTACGAACATGAAGAAAAATAAGGAAGAGTTTTGATGTATAACCAACCCACCTAATTTCTAATTTAAATGATTAGAGTAGGAGTACATTCACACTTCGCTCCAGTGTTAGTCAAATTGTGAGATACCTCCAGAATAAGACTCATATCAGCAATTAGATGTGGCTGTGTAGGGGATCTTGAGCCATTATGGGGGCAAAT
>NW_010402800.1:16479-38335 GCF_000710305.1 Buceros rhinoceros silvestris | reverse complement strand
GTAGGGAATCTTGAGCAATTATGGGGGAAAATTCAAGTGATTCTGGAATACAGAAATCATAGAATGGTTTGGGTTGGAATGGACCTTTAAAGGTCCAACCCCCCTGCAGTGAGCAGGGACATCTTTAACTAGATCAGATTGCTCAGAGCCTTGTCCAACCTGACATTGAAAGTTACCACGAATGGGACATCTGTCATGTCTCTGGGCCACCTGTGCCAGTGTTTCACTCCCCTCATTAAAAAAAAAAATATATATCTCTAGTCTAAATCTCCCTCTTTTAATTTGGAACTATCACCCCTTGTTCTGTTGCAACTGGCTCTGCTAAAAAGATTGTCTCCATCTTTCTTAAAGGTCCTCCTTAAGTACTGAAAGGCTGGAATAAGGACCACCTGTGCCAGTGTTTCACTCCCCTCATTAAAAAAAAAAATATATATCTCTAGTCTAAATCTCCCTCTTTTAATTTGGAACTATCACCCCTTGTTCTGTTGCAACTGGCTCTGCTAAAAAGATTGTCTCCATCTTTCTTAAAGGTCCTCCTTAAGTACTGAAAGGCTGGAATAAGGACTGTCCCTGGAACCTTCTCTTCTCTAGGCTGAACAACCCCAACCTCTCAGTTTTTCTTCATAGTCAAGATGTTCCAGCTGTCTGATCATTTTTGTGGCCCTCCTCTAAACAGGAAGAATCCAGACTGCAATGTTTTAAGAAAAACACATAAACCCCATTCACTTACCAAGGGAAATAATAGAAGGCATTCCTACTTCATAACAGATAAGCTGCTTTGGCTGGAATGACAATTTCAAATTACACAGAAGTTAATATTTCACAGCTATCTTTTCTAAATTTTTTTTCAAACACAGTTATGTATTATTCTTTTGTGGTCTGAAAATTCAAGATTTTCTGAGAGAACAAGATAACTTGGTCACTTGTCCCAGTATATTATGAGTTCATTTTTAAGTCTTTGCCAAATGTGATTTAAAAAAACAATTTGTAACAGTTTTAATAACTTTTTGTTAGGAAAAATAAGAGCAAGTGAAAGTCACAGTCAGTACTTTTGCTTAGGAGTAGTTCTTAGACTTCACATGACTCCGTAGATAAAATAAAAGAAAATTATACATAAAAAATAAACAGAAGATTACTTCATAATTTGACATCAATGAGAAATCTCTATGTTTATTGAAATTTGGAGACTTCTGGCTAATGTATTTAACAAATACTGGAAAAAAATCCTTTTCAAATTTAAGCTTTCAATCATGTAGTCATGTATTATTTTCAAATCCTTTCCCCCCCTTTTTTTCCCCTGTGCAAGAATATTCAAAAGGCATTTCCAGTTCTATTGCTGTCTCAGTGGCACCATTAAGAAGAGATTTCAAAGATTTGTCTTTCTCTGTTTTTGAATTATATCACCCTCTGCATAAAAAACAACTGAAGGCAGATTGTTCTGTTAGGTAATACTCGATGAAAAAATCAGTTTTCAGAAAAATAATCCAAAACAATAGTGTGTGGTTTTGGAACTGCATTTAATCTAATACTGTGGCATTGCTGGAAGTTCTGTGACAGCATATCAAAGTCCCATGACCATTTAACATCCTCTGGATCCTGGCTTTCTTGAATCCTGACTGTCTCTCAGAACACCTTGATTGCAAAGCGGAAACTTTATGCCAGAGAGAGCTGAAGCAGCTGAGCCCCTTGAGAAGGAAGCCCTCCCAAGAAAATTATTCAGGAGGATTTTTAGGGAGAGTGGAATTTCACATCTAAGAAGGCAGGTTAAAATCTTTCTTGCTTAAGGAATTTCTTAATTAGAGCACCAAGTCCCAGTCCTGGCTGAAATTTATCTAACCTGTTTCCCACATAAGGTTTCTCAATACAATAGGGTTACCAATGGACAGACGTTTTTGTGGTGGAATCTGTATCCTCCTATAAAAGTTTCACTTTCATTTGCTAATTATTAAAGTTCCTCTGCTCTTAAGATGTATCTCAGTCCATTTTTTTTCCAGGGAACTTGCCATCATAATAGTAGTTTTTCTCCTTCCAACGGATTTCAGAAAGCACCTTTGGTGTCATAGAAACCTGTTCCTTTGAGATATGCCAGCGATAACTTGAACTTGTCTTGAAATAGCATCAGACCAAAATTTCAAAACCAAAAAATGAAGCTTAGCAATTGCTTAGCAAATTTTACCTGTCATCTCCTCAAGGTAGAAGATGCTACAGAAAGCAGTGCTTTTTTTTTTTCTCCCTAAAGCTTTCTTTTTCCAGGTCAGCTATAAATATTCTTTGACATCAATATTGAAAGGTTGCTCTTGTGCTGTCTTTTAAAGGCTTACTTTGAAATATATATCTGCAAAAGCGGTGAAGGAGCAGAAAACATCCATTTTCATCCCTCCCCAAGTATCTGCAGGTGAATGGGGACTGGAGTTATTTCCTTACAATTTTTACTTTATTCAAAGCAGAAATGCTCCTAGGAACATGATCTGTGACAGTTTTTTATCCTGTCACACCACAGTCTCTTCTCCGTTCATTGCATTGTCCCCTATTTTTCCCCTTTTGCTATAATATCTTCCTGTTTCTTGCATGGTCTGTTGGAGAGCCCATTTGTATTGATCCGTGGCTGGGTAGTTAGGAAAACTGTGTGCTGCTCTCCTCTGGCTGTATGACCGAATAAAGCCTCTCCTTCACTCAGTTCGGTAGATAGACCCAGAAACTTTACAGCTCCTGTAGCTGCATGATTCAGCCTGCTATGTGTCTGTTGTACAATGTACCATGTGAAGTCAGGGGAGCAACAATGACACATGCCTTGAGAATTTGATGAAATTCCAGTCAATATTTTAAACACCTGTTTACTGATGCAGTGCAATTTTCCTCTTTTGAGAGTTGTACAATGTACCATGTGAAGTCAGGGGAGCAACAATGACACATGCCTTGAGAATTTGATGAAATTCCAGTCAATATTTTAAACACCTGTTTACTGATGCAGTTCAATTTTCCTCTTGTGAGATAACTGAATCTCTCTAACCAAGTTCCTCTCAACTTCTCTCTTGTACATCTTTCAGGTGGCAGATTTTTATTTCTATTTGATTTTCAGCTGTGAATTGAATGCTTATAGGAACACACAAATTTCAGTATGAGATCACCCTCTAGATTAATGAGCTACGGACTGTACTGGACTGTGATCAGTGAAAAATGCTTCACGGAAATGTTTAAAATATTTTAAAACAAAATGAGAAGAAAGAAGAGAAGAAGGGAAGGGAAGGGAAGGGAAGGGAAGGGAAGGGAAGGGAAGGGAAGGGAAGGGAAGGGAAGGGAAGGGAAGGGGGAAAGAAATATAATTTAACAGTTACAGTTCGGTTTTTTCAGGATTTTTCAGATTTTTTTGCTGAAGCACCAGACTCCAACCTTGTTCTGCCTTGTAATTCAAAACACATATTTTTAAAATCTCTTCTGTGTCAAGAGGGCAAGAAACCCACAATTTGTCTTTCCTCACAACATGAAATGACCATTAACAGGATCTCGGATGACCAATAAGAGGATCTCAAGATGAAAAAGTATGAGTTTTTCCGTAATGCTCACAGTAATCTCAGAACTTCTGTGTCTAAATTCAGTGTCCAAGAGTTACCTTGGCCATTATATATATTTGCTCTGTTTTTATGCTTTTCTTTATGCATCTTTGGCCACTCTTGGCTAAAGAATAGTTAGAAAAATAGACCTTTGTGTGACCCAGTTTAATCATTCTTATGATCTAAAAATACAGAAGTTCCACGTGTAGATCTTTGGCAGAATCCCATGGATATTATATAGAAAAATAAGACTACATAGAAAAAGGCAAATATAAAAAACCTTAGAACTGCAAATAACCCCATACAGATGTTTAGTTCAGGATTACCTAGTCTGTGCTTTCCAAAAACCATATCAGACCATGATTCCTAGCATCTATAAATATTTGTAAACTCTAATGTAACCAAAAATTAATCTACATTGCAGGAAGAGCGAACAAGCATCACCAATATCCCAGGATATTGCTATTGGTCTAATTAGTTAAATGTGCAGAAGAAGATAAACAAAAAATCTGGATATGTTTTTGACAGTTTGGATTTCAATTAAAAATATTTTTATACAACTCAGTAAGCAACCCTGAAGTTAATTTCTTTACAGTTAAGTCCTTAATATTACAAACAGTGAATCTGTCACAGCAAATAATTTAATGATAGTGAGGTTGACCTCCTCTGTTTAATTCTTGCTAATTACTGGTCTTTAGATATCTACTATGGCAACTGTGTCTGATGAGAATTTTTTTCCTGTGTTGACTTAAATAATGTGATGATAAATTTCCCCTCCTCATTGCCCTGTTTCTCTACTGCGTTGCAGCAGTATCAGCTTGATACTACATTCAAAAATCACTATTGAGCCTCTGAATTATACCCTTATTCATGAACCATCTTTCCTGAACTGGCTGATGACTGCTTTGCATCTTATCCTTCATTTTTTAATAAGGCCTATTCCTGTCAGTAAGCATCAAAGATAAATAGCTGATAACAGATGGATGCTACCTGAAATATTTTTATGAGCTCTAAATTGATATAGTCTCTAATAGTACTCAGTTCCTCTCTTTAAGTTAGCTAAGGTAGGTTTCTACATTAATAAGAGTGACATCATCTCTGTGGGAGAAGTAAGGAACCAGGAAGTCACATTACGCAGAGCTGGAATCACTGGTACTTTGGCATATTTTAGAAAAAAATATGTTTTACCTAAAAGCATTTGGACACTAAAAAGATGGATGATAGCTCATACTTTGGGAAGAGGTGTTGTGTACTAAACTGTAAGGACTCTGAAAGAGATGCGAGGCTTATAGCTGTGTCTGGCAAGTAGAGTGAACCAATGGAACTGGATCTATACAATGTTACAGCTGATGCTGTGGGTCTGACATCCCCCTGTGTTGACTTAGATTTTTCTGTTGTGTTTTGTTTGTTTTTTTCCTGCCTTCAAACTAGCTCTACCTTGTCCCAAGAACTGTGTCGTTTGAGCCTGACATGCATTAGGTGCACTCCTAGGATCGCTTCCCATTGTTTCCAAATGTTTCCATATTCCTGTCTGGTTTCATCTGAAAGGAATCCCAGTCAGGGACTCCACAACCACACTATGATACAAATCAGTGTAGTAAATGGGGGAAACTGGGAGATTCTCTTCAAAGGTACAGTCCTGATCTGAAATAACACACTAATGTGGAAGAAGAAAGATTAATATGTATTTAAGAAGAAGTAATGGGTAGGAGAGAGGAAGTGTACACTATTTATAAGTGCAATACTGGAATACTGTATTTAGTTCTGGTGTACTCATGTTTACAAGGCTATTCGTAAAACAGAGGATACCCTGGAAAATGAGTCAATGAAAGCAAATAAGCTCTATCAGATCTTAATCTGGTGAAGTTATTAAAGAAAATAATAAAAATTAACCTGATTACAGGAATAAGTAACTTCACAGAGAAAAATACTAGCTATTAACTAACGTTATTCTAGTGAAGAGAGGATAATCCTACAGCTAAGGCCTAGACAGAAGTTGAATGCAAATGAATTTGAGTTCTAAATAGAGCAATGCATCTGTAATAATGATAAAGCATTAAAACAAATTGTATATGGAAGTGGTGAATTCTGCATCATTTAATACGTTCCAAATAGGATGCTATGCTTTCCTGGGAGACATAATTTTGTCAGACATGAGTTACTGGGCTCATTATGGGACCAAATGAAGTAAATTACATAATGTGATGTACATGAGATCAGATTAGGTGATGCGATACTTCACTCTCTGAACACTATGTATTTTATATTTCATTGAACAGGGTTTATTTGTTGTGTTTCCTTGAGTAATGTTGCCATCATAGACTTATGGGTGGTTTGAATAAGAAATTGTTTACATTTTACACTGTTCTGGTCTGGTGTTTAAAGCTGTCAAACTCTTAGATACTTTTCATATTGTTATGCTTATTATTGGATGCCTTGTCTGCTGAGCAAGCTGCAGCTGTGTGTAACAAGATGAAAGTATTTGTACTAGTCTTATCCACAACTTTTGAAAGAATATGGAGACAAAAACTGCCCGTGGCAGAAGAGCAAAATTTCTCCTGTGTCCAATTTAGAGAAGTACAGTTCTGATAGCAACTGCATGCAATATGAATATATATCTTATTGTCACAAGTGGAGCTGATCAATCTTCAGTCTTTACTTCAGCTGTCATGTTATAGCTTTTAAGTGAGATTTCTGGTTTAAACCACTATTTCCTAAATACATGCTGGACATTGGCCTTATGACAGTCCAGGTTGTGGTCATAATGAATTGTGACAAGTTTTCCATCTTACACCTCAGAGATTTCTCTCACTGGAAATCACAGTACGCAGCACCCGAGAGAGCAGGAGCTGCTGAGCTCTCAAGGCTTGCTTTATGGCAAAGCAGAGGTACCTTCTGAGCATATATTTTCCTGGGATCTCAAAGAGTGTTTCAAGTATGAATCACAGGTGTAATCAGAAAGATGGAGGCTGCCATTAATGCTACAACCGTACAAAACTAATCCAGTTCAGATGTGTGCACAAACCTTCGTTCTTACCAAACTGTCTAGACTTCTGGTCACTTCTGTGCTTTTATGCTTGCTTTGTATTAGCTGCAAAAAAAGCAGAGGATACCTAGTTCTGGCATGCAATTAAGCTTCTTGGTCACTGTTTTTTTGAACAAATTTGAGTGAATAGATACAGATTTTATGAATCACAGCTTTGTGCCTCATGTCTGTAATGTTTCTTTTTCCCTCTTGTATTAGGAACTTTAAAATGGAATTTATTGTACAGTCAAAATGGAGATTGCAATTGAGATTCGCTGAATGATTTCCGTGGTGAGAATGGATTTAGGTGGGAACTGGTACCCTTAATGTTAGCTCTGACAATTTCAGCTAAGTTTGGAATTGACTAGATGTCTCAAAGGCTTTATACATTTGTCAGTTGATTGATGTTTACTTTTTCATTTGTCAGGTCCCTACAGGTGTTTCTTCCAGCTCTCCAGAATTGCCCTAATCTTGAAGTAGCTCCGTACTTGGTTACTTCCCCTAGATGAAACATATCAGTCCAAATAGTCAGAGAAAAATATTAAATTCTGTCTTGGTTCTGAATCACATTATAGAAATTTAGTAAAATAGTACTGTAATTCAATATATATAATTTAAAACTCTATCTGATATTTCATTCCCTATTGGATTCTGCAGATTTCCAGTATTATTTTCAAGTTTCTTATAATTCTGGTGAATCCTATTGTTTACAGTTTCCATTCCATGTTTTCCTCCCTGCATAATATAAGGTTGAGACCAGTAAAACAAATTTTCTTGCTCTACTGTTTACTACAGGTACTAAAATAAATAAAACATTTTAAAATGAGACCAACTCTCACTACATGGAGAAATGGGTAGTTAAGAAATTCTCTTTGAAGTAAATGAGAACCAGGTTTTGAATTTGTTAACATTTTAATGGAGGTTTGAAACCACAGGTATTCAAAAGGTCAGGAAAATGTCTTGGTTGATCAAGTGAATAGATAGTACCCTTTAAAGTTTACTTTTGCCTCAAGATACTAAAAGATACTAATCTTGTTATTTCCTGAAATTTTTTTATACTAAATCAACCTATTTTTCTTTAAAAAATAGTAATTACTGTATTAAAATGAAATCCAGGAATAGCTTAGCAGATCAGAAAATGTGCATTTGCTATTAAACAGAGCTTTGCTTTAAATGTGCTGTATTGAGAAAAGTGCTACCATTATCTGATACAAATCTATGCAACACATGAAAACTATGCTTTTAGTGAACGAGAAGCTCCTCACAGATGTGGGTAAGAAATATCTCTAAAGTTTTAAACAAGAGGATTAAAAACCAAAGTGAAACAAAACAGTTCAAACAGTTTATTTTCATTTAAACATTTCCACAAAGACAATGAGAGAACATAGTTTATGATTTAAAAAAAAAATCAAAACGAGCAATAAGAAAAACAGATTTACTTGAAAACCATTTACTGTCTATGGAAAATTGTATTGTAGAGAAATTACTCCTCAAGTCTTTTACTTATGATTCACATTACAGAAAGATGAATTTCTGTCAAGGTCCTGATGTCACATCATTCCCAAGAAGTTACTTGTTGTCATAAGTCCTAGTTAAGTAGCAGTTCATCTTAAAGCATAAGGCTTGTTTGAGATGGTCAAAAGGTAAGAATTTTGTAGAAATATTCACAGTTTTGTTCTAAAGGAATTCAAATATGGATGCAGATATCTAAAGAGGATACTTTTAAGAGAATTTGAATGAAAGATGAAGTTTTTCTTCTCTCACATTAGTATTATTAGCAACATCAATCCTGCTATTTAGTGTTTGTCAGTAGAGATTCTGTAAGAGCTTCCACAGACAATTGCAATTTTCTTTGCTCTTTCCTCACTATATTGGGTCCTACTTTCTTTACTGAGGAATTAAATTCCATAGCTAGATTCTCATCAGGAGCTGCGTTATTCTACAATTATCAACAGCTTTCTATTGATTTGATTCCCTTATCACTGAAAACAGTTACCCATTAGTTGGGTCTGAACCTGTTCTCACCTGTGGATCTTCAGAGAAATTGCTAGGGAGAAATTAACAGAAGAAAAGAGTTAAATGAGTTTCTACATTACCTTCCCTCTCCCTTTGTTTTAATATGTTAAATATAGCATAACGTTTAAATATTGACCATCATTACTCACCAGAAAGAACAGCTCTACTCAGACAGGAGAAATAACAGTCCACTGACATTTTCCATAGAGAGTTTAACTTTCACTTATTTCTTTGAGGGTATTATTTCTCTAAAGTTATGAGCTATGTAATTTTATTACTATTTAACTTTCATGTTATATTTTCTCTTCATTCATCTGAGACAACATATGTGCACTGAACCTTTGGGAATTCCTCCAGCCTTTCTACTGCTGTCTCTGAGAAATGCCAAATTTTAAGAAACACCTCGGAGATTCATTCGAGCAGTAAACTAAAGAATTATTTAAAAAAAATCTTTTTGTCTCCAATCAAGTATTGCAGCCATGATTATTGTTACAGAAGGTAAATCTATTAGATAGGCAGTCTCTGGGTCCAGTTTAACAGAACCTGTTTGATTCCTGGTTCGAGAAAGGCATAGTTTGAACATAGGAAATTAAGCACTTCTGTGCAGTGCAAATCAGTCAATGGCTGACGCTGAAAAGTCCATGAGAAACCTTGCTGCTGTCTTGGCTGAAGCAGCCAAAATCTCTTTGCAAGATCTGATCTTATTTAAGGACTAATTTTTGGAAAACATTTAGAAATTTTAAAAAAAGTATCTAAGAATATACCAGTTTAATGAAGAAAGTGAATTTTTTAAGGGCTTGCAAGCATTTCTGTTTGAAACAATGTTTTTTGATATTTTTATCAGAAAACTAGAGGGAAAACTCACCAGGTATTTTATAGAAAATTAGAGAAATTAATGTGGCTTTCAGGACTCCTAATAAGTAGGTAATATAATGTGAAACCTAAATCCATTTCATAGTCTATTTAGCTTTTTAGGAATTGGATTAAACTTTGATTTGATTTTGGTCAAAAAGCTCCACAAAATCAGGCAATTTTTATACAATCTTACATAAAGTCTTTGATATCAAATGGCTGGAAACATACTAGAAAATCTAGAAGGAGAAAGTTTTAGAAAGACACAGCTAGCTGTTGGAATAACAGGGCTGGGGATGAGCATTTATCTCATGAAGGTGAAATTACCATTTTATGTACTACAGAGAAGAGTAAATGAGAAACAAAAAAGGTCATAGTTGTCCAGCCCATTGAGAAACCTTCCAAGACCATCCTTTCTCCTGAGAAGTAGCACTAAGAACATACTGGACAGGGGATTATGAGGAGACAGCAAATATCAGACATTTAAGGAGAGCCTAAGGCAGCTTAGGAACCTGCCTAATATAGACTTATGTCTTATTTAAGCTATGCATGAATTCTTTAGTCCACTTACTCAGTTCACACACTTCAAAACAAAGCATTATGGTTCATGCCTTCCGTGGCTGAGTCAAACCAGTACAGTATGTGCTTTACATAACCCCTCAGATGATCTCTATACATGGTCTAGACTAAGGGGTCCTTACCTGCCCATGGGTAGGGTGAAAGAAATGTGTTATGGGCAACATCACTCTTATTGCTTCATTTCAGCAACCAGCAGTCACTTCTCATGTTTGTTAGAGGACTTTTTAGATAGCAAGGTAACAATTAATCCATGCACTAAAGATCAGTGTCAATTTCTATGCAAGAATGGCTGAGTGAAATTATCTGATTTGTCCTTCTTCACAAGTCAGACTGGGTCATCAAAGTGGCCCTTTCTACCCTGGTAAGTCTTCAACCTATTAGCTGTCTTTAAAAAGAAAAATATGAGGCATTTAGTTTCTGTCAGATTTCCAAGATGAAAAATGAAGCAGTTTGATGACATTTCACAACACTTGTAAATAGGTAATGTGTTATAAAAATTGATGAGGCAGTGAAGGACTTACTTCACACACTAAACAATTCAGAAAAATGGTCAATGACTAAAAATTGGAAAAGAGAAGCAGAATTAAGAAACTCCCTTTAAAAGAATTGGCAAATACAAGACAGTAAAGAATGATAAAATATTTTGGTTTAATCCTTTAAGAAGTTATTGAATTATGTACTTAAACAGCTGCAACAACAACAAAAAACAACAAAAAGCAAAAGCAAATGCAAACCCAAACCAATGCAGAGTCTCCAGAAAATACCTCTGACATTTGTCCTGTGTTTGTACACAATATATCATTCCGACTTCTTAGATTCACCAAGGAAAGAGGAAAAAGGGCAGTGGGAAGGAAGCTAGGTGCCGGCCTGGGCCTCTTGCTTTCATGTTTTAATTAACGTCACAGGGAGCAGTTACAACACTGAACCTGTTCCTCCCATTGCCATTTGATGGCACTCAGGATGATGTGCTCCATAACCTTCCCTGGTCACAAGGTCAGACTGACAGCCTGTAGTTCCCTGGATACTACTTCCAGCTCTTCTTGTAAACAGGCGCCACATTGGCTAACCTCCAGTCAACTGGGACCTCCCCAGTTAGCCAGGACTGCTGATACATGATAGAAAGCGGCTCGGTGAACACTTCTGGCAGCTCTCTCAGTACCCTTGGGTGAAGTCTAGCCGGTCCCATAGCCTTGTGCATGTCTAAGTGGTTCAACAACTAACCATTTCCTCATGGATTATGGGGGCTTCATTCTGCTCCCCATCTTCGTCTTCCAGCTCAGGGGGCTGAGCACTTAAAGAACAACTATTCTTACTGTTAAAGACTGAGGCAAAGGTGGCATTCGGTACCTCAGCCTGTTCCTCATCCTTGGTCACTATATTTCCCCATGCATCCAGTAGAGGATGGGTAAAATGATTCAGTAGTATAACAGCAGACTGCGAATTTAAAATCCGTTCTTTTTTACCAGTTTATTTGCAACAACATAAAAAAATAACTTCCCTCAAGATAAAGAAATGTGAAAAGAACCTTAAGAGATTTCCTTCAGTCTAAACAGTTAAGAAAGTTATTTCTAAAAGGACTGTTTTAATGGAAATTAATTATTTGAAAGACAAGAGTTAGAAATCATAAATATTCTGGTATATGAAAAGCTGAGACTTCCAAAATTGCAAGCATCTTCAGTAATTAAAACCAAATTATTGGTGGAAAATTCTGTTCTTGTTTTGACATTGACAGGATCAGACAAGTAAATTTAGTTCAGATTTGCTTTGTCTGAACTCACAAGGCTATTTTAGGGTTATTAAATTCTCAGGTAATTTTCAAGGGAAAAACAATGGGAAGAAATGTTCAAAGTAATTGATAAAAGGTGGTGTTTAATTCAGACAGTGAACAAGTAGAAAAATGACCCAGCACAACTTTTAAAAGAGTGAAAATTATCCTTAATATAGATTAAAAATAAAGGTGAATTATAAAGAAGTCTAATTCAAAAGGGAGTAGAGCGAAATGCTTGAAAAGATCGAAGTGTTACAGTCAGTTGTTTATTCACTTTTGTATATGAAATGTTTAGATAAAAGGTGCTTTGGATTGCTGCAGTAGTGGTGAATTATCTTCCTTTCTCCAGCACAGTTTTCTTGCTTTTCTTCAACTTGTGCAACTTGGAAGAAAAATTAAAATACAGCTACTGCAAATTTATGAAGCATAGTATATAAACCAGCAAATAAATGAACTGATCATTAATGCCTGACAAGACTCAGCGACACCACAGAGCTCATGAGATGCTGGGATCGGTGTTTGCCATCCCCCTGCTGCATGCCATGACCCAGCTCTTTGGAGTACGTTTATCATCACATTTTCAGGCTCCAGTGTAATATTTCCTTCTCCTTGAACGTGTGTGAATGTGAGGTTGGGAGCATTGTTCCACAGATGGTTTTTCAAAACAGCAAAGTTGTTGACTTTTAGAAACCTTCCCATTAAAAAGAGAACATATTCAGCACAGGCCTATAAACAGACTCGCTCTCATGACTGAGAGCAGTTAAGCAGCACCACTGGCACAGAAGTCAGAGTCCCACCTACAGCAAATGTACTTTTTTCAGCTTAGCATGTGTTACTCCAGTAAATCTTGATGAAATGTCAGCAAAGTGCCATAACCTCATCTGGACCATCTGCAAATAATTTCTCATTATTTAGGAGAGTCTTAGGTCCCTCTCTGGAATGATGACACTCTTGACTTGGGAGCACACCTCTTCCAGCTGAGGAGGCTTGCACATTACGGGTGTGTGGTTATTTTTGGATGAAGATGGACTTTACAAATTTACTTTTGCTAAGTCATTATCAGAGTTTTGCTTCCCAGTGTACAGACCTGGTGAGATTTTGGTTTTTCAAAATAAAATAAAAAATTATATTATAACTAGGTAGTGTGCTTAGGTCCCATACAAATATATGCATTTGCGCTATGAAAGCTAATTTGAAACAGCAGCATTGTCAAGATATAGAGAACCTGTCCTGAGAAGTGTTTTAGCCCTGAATGAACTTGCCATGCGTTGTTATTTGTGGCTTTTTTCCATCATTAAGGCTGCATTTACCTGTATTTTGTTTCTGGCCCTTTTGTAGTTTTCTCAAATAATTAATCATGAATAGTGAAGAAATATTTGGAAGACACCAAAGCAACTAGCTAGAGAATGACAGTGCCATATTAGAGGGCCTTGCTGCAGTGTGGGCATGAACCAGATCCGCTGTGAGCTGTTCTCCAGGCATGGCTGATGGTAGCAGTATAGACATGCTACTCAGCGTACTATACACAGCACATTGGTAGCAAGAGTGCAGCTTGCAGCCAGCGTAATTTTTCTCCTTCTGAGTGCCTGCATCCCTCCCGCAAGCCTAAATCCACTTGGACCACACCAGATAAGCATTCCTGTGGCTTAATCTGCTTAATCCCCTACACCTTAATCCCTCCCTTGGCACACTAACTAGGTACCTGACACCTACTTTCACTCTACAAGTGCTGCTGGATGTACGCTCTGCAATGCGTTAGCCATTGACAAAAGCCAAGGGGCAATACAAATGTTGCTCCTGCTTTGGCGTCGGCTGAGGCAGCGGAAATGGGAGAAAGAGATTTCTGGTACTGGAGCAAGAGCAGGCACAAGCACAGCTCTTTGGGTCAGAGTGTGGAGTGCTGGCCTGGGACTGTGTTGTTTAATGTGGGAGCCATGAGCTGTCTGGAGAGCAAGACTCCCCTTCTATGGGCTCCATTTGTGCTCAGTTATGCAGACTTCCACACGTCCCTTGCGCTCACTGTGCTACAACTCTCAGCAGAGAGAGGGAACATCTTCACCTCGCATGATAGAACGTGGCTTCTCGTGTAGAGTAATGGGTCTTCAGTGACTCACAGTTTGTGCACAGCATGGCCTCATTTTCTCCTATTTTACAGGAGATTGTTCTCTGCCAGAACACTGTTTTATTGAGAGAGAAAAGGAAAAATGGGGCAAACAAAGCCCTTTAAAAACTTCCTTATCTGCCATAACACTTGGCTTATGTGACACATGATCCTGTATCATCAACAGTTGTCCTCTCTTGGCTACTATCATTCTCATATACCTGAGGCTGTGGAATTTCCCTTTGGTCACAAGAAAGCTTGAATTTCATCTGTACTCCTTCACTTTAGTGTTTACTGGTGGCAACTTTAAGTTCTTAGTGTGTCACCTGTCATGACTCTATCCTAGTTAGGTAAACAGATACTGCCATTGTGTGAAGTAAGAGCAGGGTCACTACCCACACAGCTTTTCCTCGGAAATTCCTGCTGTTTGGGACCAGCTCCTGTACAGGTCTGGCATACAAGTATATATAGAACACATTACTGCCAGAACAAACACATGTTCTGCACTACTGTTAGCAACATCATAGGCTAACCAAAGTAATAATTAAAGGATATTTCAAAATTCATTTCCTCTCACATGGCAAAGGCTACATTCCTCACTAAGCGCAAAATGCATCTCCCTGTGAAGTTTTAACACAAGGAACCAGCATATGCAAGTGAGATAAACCCATTATGAGTGAGCAATATTTGTGGAAGTGCTCTGGCACACACCTTTGATGTACTTGCTTCACTCGGTGGAATATATTTTCATTGCAGTCCATTCTTCCCTCATTCTTTAACTTCAAAGAAAATTATGTCAGCACTAAAGCCCAGTAACAGATAATTCAACCACAAAATGTTATTCTACAAAATAAGATGTAATACTGAAAAGTAGAGACTTTATATCCAGAAACCTCCTAACCTGTAACTGCAGTTGTCAGTATGGTACTTGTCAAAGCCTGGAGCAGCAGGACAGAAGCCCCCAAAGGATCAGTGGAGTGCTGAGCTTGACATAGTTTCATTAAGCAGGTTTAGAAATACTAACTCATTCCGGCCTCTCAGCTTCAGAGAAGAACATCTGCTGGAAGTCTTTGTCTGTTTGTGAATGCAGTTTGAGATGACTTAGAAGTATAGTATGTGTAAAGAAGCTTGGGTAGTCCATCAGGAGTCCTGTGTTGTAGTTACATACATATATATGAGATAGACTCACTGAAGATTGTGTGTGTGTGCATGGGAGACAGATAGAGACATCTCCAGAGTACCTTGGGTAGGTGTGGTTTTGGGTACAAGATCCTGCTCCTATGGTGTTCCCAAATAAGGGCTCCTGCTGAGAAAATTCTCTTCCTTTACATTACCCAAGCTGCAAGCGGTGAGCTGAAAACTGCAAGGGCAGAGGAAAGGCTCCAAGGAGCCTTCATCTGTCTGAACTTGGAAAGCAAAGACCTGTATGGGAGCAGGGGGCAGGACTGACTGCCCTTGGTCTGTGGTGCTGCCTCAGAGCTGCACATCGTGGCTGGTAGTGCCACCAGTGTCAGCAATGGTGAGTTCTCCCAGCTTCACCGCAGCCATTTGGGTCCCCCCTGGGGTGGAAAGATCAGATTATACAGTGGTGGGTCACCCCTGGGGCGCCTCTGGGTCCAACTCCATAACCTGAAGCTACGTGAGGGTGGACTATTCCTTCTGGTAGGTGGGCACCACTTTTCAGTCACCTCTGAATGCAGCTGCAGCTGCAGCTGGAAAAGGCACGTGGCTCAGCACGGTTTCTCCACTGTTGTAGGGTATGAAGAATGCTTAATTCATTTGGCTTTCAAGAAAATCCACCCTCGATTAAATCTCCTGGTATTAGTGATAAGACCAGGTGCCAGATTTGTTTGTGTTATAAATGAGTACAGCTTAGAGGAATTTTGCTAAATTACTCTATAAGTGGGTTTGACTCAATCAGCAGAGGCTGTTTAAAAATGTGGGATGAGATTATGTCTGGAGTCCTAGAGAAGAGAGGAAAAAGGCATTATTATATCTCTGAGTATGCCAGCACTGCAGATAGCCATGACTATGCATGCCTGAGGAATATGCTACCAGCCGCCAGTCTGAAATACCTGCTGCTTTTGAGATCTGAAGAAGAAATCTTAATAATAATTACTTCTGTTTTCTTTTTTGTTATTGAGGCATACAGTTGTTCAGGCAGATTGGAATCAGAGCTGTTTAATGATGTACAAAAAGGCTAATTAGCATGTAAAATAATATCTGTTACTTACTCTTTAAATTTCTTGGATTTGCTCTGAGAATATGTTTTAATAATTTTGCTGTGGATGCCAAATGGTGGGAAGAAAACTCATTCCTGAGCTAATTGGCATATGTCTCATTTTGTCTAATCTAGTTTTCCTTGTGTTGATGAGGAACAACAGCCTTTTCTTTCACTCTTTTTCTTGCAGTGATAGGATTGCTCTTGGTTGCTTATGCGTACTTCGCATGCTTCTCTACAGTGTAACTTCTTTATCAGGCAAACAAGATAATAAGACTAATTCGAGACAATAGCCAGCCACTTTATGGATCCTGGAGTCAAATTTGTTTTAGGAAAATGTTATGGTTTAAAGTGCACTAAAATGAAATGGTATTACATTTATAATTAGTTTCAAAGTAGTTTGGGAAAAGTTATATTGACAGTGTTTCATTAAAGCCAGTACATTAATACTCAAAGTATAAATTAAAAAAAAATGTGTGCACTGTAACTTGGAGAACAGGTCCTAAGGAAGATGTGAGGAAACAGACCAATGATCAGAAGTAATTCTGATTGCCTATAATCTAGGGATCGAAACATTTGGGAGGGCATTTGACAACTGTATGGATGCAGCAACAATCTGCAGTTTCGAGAGGAATTTTTGTTTAAATTTACAAGTTTAATCTTTCAAAACTGATGGAGTTCTTAGTAATTTGAGTTCTTGAAGTAATGATATTAAAGATACCACATCAAAAATCTAATTATTAGCAAAAAAATTAAAAAAAAAGGCATTGTAAGGTCTATGAATGCTTGTTCTGATTTGTAGGCTTATTAGCATATAGGCTGAAAATTTTCAAAATACATGATCACAAGGTTTAGTATATTGCTGTTTATTGCTGTTTCTTTTTTTCATCCATTCTTCTCTGTGATGGGGTATGTTGGGTTTATAATAGTTGTCTTTCTGACATGTCTTTAAAATCTTAAAAATGAAGCATGGTGAGATTAAAATGGATTGTGGTAACAACTGATGATGAATTTCCCTGGCATGCCTGATGAACATGAGAGCACAGATGGGTTTCATTGGTAATCTCACAACAGCCCAGAAAGTGTTTCCATTTCATGCATCTCAAAAGCCACAAAGAGCTCTTTAAACACTTACTTGCTTACTTTATTCCTAGGCTTGTCTTGTTGCCTGTGAAGCATAAAAAGTCATTGAAAGGCAAGCTGTACAGGAGAGAGGCCATAGCAGTCTTACACTCCGAAAAGTCTGTTCATACTAAACTTGCTGATGTTTGTGGAAATTTCCCAGTCATCTTTCATTGTACTTAGTAGTAGTATTGTGGCCATCCTAGTATTAACCATTCTAACATTATGTAATCCTAATTCGATCATAGATACAGCATTCATAAACTGATATCTCAAACAATATACACGCCATCAAATACTCAGCAAGAGGAGACTGTAGCTCCTCATTGCAGATAAGGATAAGGATAAGGATAAGGATAAGGATAAGGATAGGAATTTCAGGTCCAAGGAAGTTTAATAGTAGAGTTCCTTAATGTGCGATTTTACAACAGATTGTAATTAATGATTTCTTTAATGACAAAGGATGAACACATTTTAAAGAAGTGGAGGCACAATGCGCAAGTCATAGTTAAGACCAATTGTTTTAGGTTGCATAATTCTTTTAAAAGAGACTGTGCATAGAGTTTGATAAAAGTTCATGGGGGACCCTAGCTATAGCACATGTGCAAAACCTCGTGACTGCACGGGTGCCTAAATGTACCTTTAACATGATGTTACACCAGAGAGAAATACAAGAAGAGGAAAACTCCAAACCAGTAATACTCCTAATCTCCACCACAGAGTAGGAAACACGCATGTATTTCAGTAGTAAAGGATGAATGTTTTGAACAGTTATGAGTTCTGAGTCGTGACTAAATTGTCTCAGAACTTTTTCTGATATGAAGATTTCTACATTATAGCAATGATTTCAATGACAATGTGTGTGAATTGGTTTGGTTTGGAAGAATGGCTGTGAAAGTCTTGTTTGCCCAAAGACCCTCTGTTGCAAGACAAGATTTCAGTAAGCATTGCCCACTCCAAATGAGCAGTGTAAATTACATAAATACTCATGTTGTGAGTACTTTATTGGCTAGCATTAACTGATTCTTGTTTATCTCACTGGTGCATTTACAAAGTGGGAATGTTCACATAGAAAGAGAAGATAATATCCTACGTTTTCACTCATTTGGTCTGTCTTTTTTTGAGATAAACCCTGAAATTGTGCAGATTCTGGGCATCTTCAGCTGAATGCCAGAGGTGCATCCCTGCATTTCTATCCCATAATTGCAAAGCATATGGATGTAGAACCCTTCATTTACCGAACTGAGTGGAGGGCATGGTTTTGACGGAATAACCATTGAAGCTTTGTAGGACAGGAAAATGGAAAAATGATGCTGGAAAATTGTTGGTTTGATCAAGTTATGACCAGTTATGATCACTTTACTCTCCTTGCCTCCTACTCTAGCACATGAGGGTGCAGCCTTTATTTTCACTGTCTTCTGTCACTTATCTATATAGCAATCTCACAAGAAGATCAATTCTTCATGTGTCTACTTTGTATTCAGGTGCAATAATGACAGCTGTGAATACCCGAGCTCAGGAATTAAGAGCCAGCTGCTCTAATTGCAACAAATGTCCCTGACAGCCTGAGCAGAGTCCATGTGGCTGTAATCACGAGCTACATCTCAACCAAATTCTTTCCTCCTTGCCTAAATTGGCCGTGCAATAAATCATACCAGATAACTGATCCAGACCAAAAATAAACTCTGTAGAAAACGAATGAAAAATGTAACTTGTTTTCAGCCAGAGCTGCTCTCTGGAGCAGTTTGTGGCAGAGAGGCATGCTAGTGCCTAATGAAGGGGAGGATCAGGAGCATATGGGAGGAAGATTTGGGAAGGCTGGCAAGACAGGTTTAGATTTGCATGAGCTGTTGAGGAATTGCATGCTGAGTCCTGCAAGAAGAGAGAGACAGATTAGCTCAAGCTCAGCATCAGGTTGATGTGACTTCACTGTTCTGAGACCTGACCTGCAACCTGTGATTAATGCTGTGCTGGACCACGCAGAGTCACATGAGTGTTTGGGGCTCTCGGGTGTTTATTGAGCTGTGCTGTGTGTAGGCATGTCATTTCACACAGAGCAATGCTGTTAGGGTGCAGCTCAATAACCTCCGGCATGCGCACTAAAAATCACGTCCAGCCAGAGTTTGGCTGGTATGTGATAGGCTGGCACAGGGATAGACTGTGCAAAGGCAGTATGTTAACCGGTTCCAGCTCAAACAAAGGTTCAAAGTCACTTCTTGTTAAAGCCTGTTAAGGTCTGAACTTGGAACTAAAAGCTGGAGATTCTTGCATGGTCTAGATAAGTTGTATTTCACTGTCATGTCTCTTTGAGAAGGAAGTTTTCCCATCCTCCATTGCAGTTCATTTGTCACGCTTAGTCTCATTACATTGTGGGAAAACTCTTTTGAAAAAGGTAAGATCTAACAAGGGTTGTTTCAAAACAAAGAAGTCAGCTGGAAAGCGATCAGTCTCCTAAAGGTGTAACAGCAAATCTTTCTCTAATAAAGACTGTACTGGGATCAAAATACACAAAATTCAGATAGCCACAGGGTGCCTAATTATAGTTATTAGGAATAGAGTTTGTATTCTAGTTTCTTGTTTATTTCTTTCCTGGTAATTCGCCTATAAATATATTTTACTGTACGTAAATTTGGTTGAACATTATTAAGCCCAAATTAATGGAATGAGTCAACTTATAAGCTGGTGATTCAGATACATCAGTGATGGGAGTTCAATAAATAAGTAACCAAACAGAAAAAAAATCCCTATCTGAAAATGCAAAGTGAAAACTCTAGGTTTAAATGTTCCATTTGGGTTTATTACATATTCAGACTCTCTCTGGGCCTCGGCTTGCTCTTTTTTGAAAGGCAAATGTGATGAATTAAGTAGTTTTCTTGTATTGTGCACTTGAACTTCACTGCAATTATACCCAGCAATTCTGTACAGAATCTACAGGCATGAAAAATGTCACTGTCGTACACTAGACTATTATTATGCCACATTTTAACTACCTTAATCCAAAAGAATTAAACAATGTATTTCAACTACCTCACAAAGATATTCCATAGTCTAAGTGAACTCACTTATACTGGGGAACAAATTGTGAAAATTAGTCTGAATTTTCCCTGGAAAATTCCGGAGGTACAGTGTAGTAACCTATGACTTTAACACTCTGCTTGATATAAGATGCTCTCCTTCAGCAAAGTTAGTTTATAGTGAATTATTGGCAATAACAATAACAGTAATTAATATGAATTAATGCTACAATTTGGGCGGTTTTTTGGATTTCACTAGGGTTTGGGTTAGTTTTCGGGTTTTTTGTTTTTATTTTTTTTAATAGGTTCTTTAGTTATTGTAAAAAGAACTTTTTATTCCTTTTAAAAGGAAAACTGTTCGGTAGTTGCAGCAAAAGATCCGTATGTAATCCCCAAACTACACAGGTTACCACTTACACTCCTTATGCTACCACATAGCTATGTTATTGCCACATTCACCTTTCTTTTGCCCTTTCCCCCAAGGTATTTGTCATTTCACAAGTGTTCAGAAAAGCTGATTTGTTATTACCATTCACTGAAGAAAATTATTTTTCAGAAATATATCTGTATTGCAGTACCTCTTGGGAGCCCTTAGGCATAGGGAAAAACCACGCTGTACCTCATATACTATAATTCATATAATAAACACATAATAAACCACAGCCCTTTCCAGAGAGCTTCCAGTGTAAGAGGAGAAGGGCAGCAGATGATAGATACAAAGGAATGGAGTTGTGTCTCCTCATTTAGTAACATAGAAGCCAGACCTAAGACCAGTCTTAGCCAGTCCCTTAGCTCATAGCCAAAAAGAGTTATGGACACCTCCAGAATTGCTCAAAGATAGAAAAGCAAGTGGGGTGAACCACATTTAGAAGCCACTGTTTTTTTCCAAGGACTTTTAAGGGAAGCTGGTCTGATTCACTCTGGAAAAACACCTAGTTTCTAGTGACTAGAATTCATATCTTTGTGCTGTTAAAGTCATCACTAGTTTCACCAATTCCTTTATTTGTTCATAAATAGCCTTAATTCCAGCACATTCCCTCACTATAACCTTTTGTCCTAATACACTTGTAAAAGTCTTTCTCTTCTTTCTTACTTTATTGGCTAGCATTAACTGATTCTTGTTTATCTCACTGGTGCATTGTGAGGAATAATTAATGTTTGTGTCCTGCTTTGAAAATGAACATCATTGCATCAAATGCTGCTTTAAGGAGAAAGATGCTTTTTGATGTTCTTATCTTTTTTGTGCAGGCTTTAATTGGCTCTATATTAATCTTCCTCACACTCAGTTGCAAGTTCTTTTTAAACTTTAGATCTTTAAGCGGTTTCTCTAAAAACCCACAATAGTCACTCTTGATCTGCCCCATTCATCTCCTTCAGATGTCTGAGTGCTCAGGGAGAAGGAGGAGATGAAGACAATTTTTCTGGTCAGAAGGGCGTGATGGACATGTATGCTAGTTGAGTGAGGAGAAACGTTTTGAGGGGCTGTAGGGAAGAGAAAACAGGATTACCACCAACAAAAGGAGGAGAGAAATCTCAGTTGTGCTTGTCCCTGTGCTTTTGTTTCCCACTTTTAAGAAGCCCTTTGAGAAGACTGGGCTGGCATTCCT
>NW_010402800.1:15961-16347 GCF_000710305.1 Buceros rhinoceros silvestris | reverse complement strand
CTGTCTCATACAGAGTATGGAAGTTCTGGCAAAAACTCAGAAAACATATAGTACTATAGGAGTGTTACAATGGTAATTTACAAGGTGATTTACAAGGTGTCCCAAAAATATATGTATTTCTAATTCCAGAACCTTGAGATTTTGTGACTTTTCAAACACTTAAATTTTCTTTTACAACTTTCACAGAAATGCATGGTAATCTAAATGTGCAAATGCCAGCAATCTATAACAAACTAATATAAAAACCCAGTAGACAGAGCATGTTGTTGTAGCCTGACAGTGATCTGATTACCTGAATTTGATGCACTGGGTAGCTATTTTCTGAATTCCTGACTCTCTAAAACCTGGAAAAAAAAAAAAAAACAAAAATATTTTATTTCCTATTT
>NW_010402800.1:0-15882 GCF_000710305.1 Buceros rhinoceros silvestris | reverse complement strand
AAAAAAAAAAAAGTTATTATCTCTCAGTTGACTCACACTAAAACATAAGAACATTTTGAAAACTCAAAAAAAAAAAAAAAAAAGGCTGAATAAAATACATAGAAGTGAAGAAAGGAAGGAAAAGATCCAGGCCTAATAAGTCTGGAAAGAATTTATCTGAAAGAGAAATACATCCAGACCTGACAACCTTTGCTTTGGACTATGTCTGGTTATGATACTACATTTTTCAACATTCAAATGCTGCTTTAGAATGCATTGAGAGTTTGTTCATATACTTGGTAATGGTAAATAAATGTTAAATTAAATAGTAAGATAAATGGTGAGTTAAATTGGAACTTAATGTAACCATAAAAATGAAATGTTTCTTTTAGTACCAAAAAAAATCAGTTTTGCTGGAAGCAGATTTTTTGTGATAACATTTTTGACTGGAGACTGCAAGCAGTGCGATGAGATTTAGCTGACCATCTGTACAGCTTGTATATTGAATAATGACTATGGCAACCTCAGAACAACATTTATGGTAGGTTGCTTGCAGGTTATTGATAAGCCAGAACTTTATTCTCACTAGGTCATTCATATCTTAATGAATTTTCAGTACCGAAAAGATTGGTAAAACTCATAATCTCTGTAAGGACAAATAAAGCAGCAAAAATGGTGGATTGGATGGTGGATTAGATTTTAGGATCTTTATCTTTTATGGTCCAGAATAGTTTAAGCTGTTTAACATGGTTTGCCCTTCTGAAGAAATTCTATATATGTAATCACAAAATTATGGATAGAATTAAAGCTTCTGTTCTTTCAGCAGTATTATTTTCCGGCAGAGATCCTAAGATAGAGAATGAATCCTAGTAGATTAGGTCTTAAAGATTGTGGAGAAAAGTAAAGGCATGATTAGTTTTACCTTCTATTAATGATCAAACAGAAAAGAAAGAAAAGGAAACAAAAATTGTTTGCTGATGATGTTGCTGGGTTTGCCTTTCCTAACCAGTGATTTCTTTGACTGAATCGTTGATAATGCCATCTAGACAAAGAAAAGGATGGAAAATGAGATGGGGACAATTTCGCTTGATTTACAGAAAGCCTTTCTCTTCATTGTCATATCTACCTGTGTGACCTCAAGTACATGTCTTACTGCTGAATACGTCCAGGAGTGCACAGATTTCTCTTGGCCTTCACACAGGACTTGCTCAGTTCCTTATTGTATAGGTTGGTCACTTATTGCTTCAGCTGACTTTGTCCCTGTATTTTTTGTTGTTATCCATATTGTCAGACCTTTCTTTATTATTATGAAAATGCATTAAAAGCATTACAAAATATTGCAAGGGTTTTTTTTCCTTTTCTCAAAATGTATTTCAACATAACAGACTAAGAGTTAGTATGACCATTTAATCTTACAACTGCTATCAGAGAAACCACAGAAAACATCATTCCAACTCTTTGTCCCTGCTCCTCAATCCCTCCAATATTTCCCTTATTCCACTAGTTCAAGACAATCAATTTTTTTTCTTAATTTCCCTTCAAGTTTTGACAGTAGCAGTGCTCTGGATTAAAGTGTTGGAACTATAACAAGACATCATGAAGTTTTCTGGGACTGGTGTGAGAATTAAAGGTGTTGGATGCTACTGATAGAAACTATGAGTGGCAGGAAAAAGGGCAAAGAGCTCATCAGGACTGACTAGTGAATAAACACTGCAGTGCAACCTCTAGCATAGAGCTGTTTTGTTTGGCGAACTACATAGTTGTCTCTCGAAGTCCATCTGTACTTAAAAGGAGATGCTATATTAAGATTAAGTATGTATTATAGAGTGAATATAGTTCAAATGCATATCATATTTATGTTCCATCTTGATGGTAAAAAGTCCCAGGGGACTGGAGCAGCAAATGCGTGAGGGCTGTCGTGAAGCATATGACTTGACCTCTCCTGGGATGTAACAGCACTGCCTGGATGATCAACACATGTTGTCTATGACTTGCGTTCACTTCCAGTCATGGCTGTGGGACCTGAGATGCAGCTGCAGATGGGATGAGAGTACCCATGGTGCCTTGGCCATGCGGCATCCCCTGCACACATGTCAAAGTAGTACAATGCACTATGAGAGCTGCCCTGAGGGATCTGCTACCTCATCTGTCCTGGGAGGACCAGGGCACAGTTTAGCATGTGATTGTCTATGTTTTCTGCAAAGCATCAACCTTCACTTTATTAACACTATTGTTCAACCGGGGCTTCAAATATTACAGCGGAACTAGTGAGTGACATCAAATCATTTCCTGAGATGAAAATTATAGCCAAAATATCTAATCTGGATGGAGTGCAGCCAAATATCTTCAAGCTGTAATTAGCAGAGGACTACGTGTTACATTTTGAAGCCCATTCACTATGAGGATTCAAAAATTACTCACCAAATGTAATACATTCAAAGTGCACTTGAATGACTCCCTTCTTTATGCTTTCAATATGCCCTGTGACCTACACTCTTATCTAGAGCTGTCTAGAGGCATTCAGACTGCCTTTTCCTCCAAAACCGGCCAGAAATTCTTGCTGCAGAGATAGGACTTGGGATTTTTCTAATATTTAAAGACTTTAAAAAGTAACACCAAACACAACAGCTTGAAGATACTTTTCATAAGACATTCAAGCTGCTATTCAAGGGATCATGTGGGTAAGGGATTTATCGTTTTAAATTACTATTTCCTTGTAGTTCATAACCAATTTTACTTTAAAATACAGGTCTGGTTCCTCATTGGCTGTAGATTAGCTATATCTACCTTAGGGAATAATTTAGCACCCCAGCAGCAGGTTGGTAGATCAAAGACTCCGTCAACTACATTGCAGATGGCTCAAGGTGTTTATGTCTGACCTGATGTAGTTTCAGTCCCTGAACTGAACATCCCCTGCCTACATACAGTTTGAAGACATCTAAAGGAGCAGTGCTGACTGATTCAGATCCATATGTCCCTTTTGGTGCTGGAAGGCATGTGATGGAGAGTTCTCGTTGTTCATTTGTGCACAAACTGCTTCTTACGCCAGACCTGTGCATGGAAACGGGATTGTTCAGGACTTTGCTGCAGAGTGGCTTAGTTATTCTAGATCAAAACAGTGGCAAGGGCTCCAGCTTCGACACTTGTTCATTCCAAACATATTTTTGGCCAGTTGTGCTTACCTCCAAATATTTCAGGAAGTCTTGTAGAACAAACCTTACCAGAAATGTACCACATGAAGGTGTAATACCTAGAGCAGCTTAAAGTATTACAGGAAGAAATATATGAGTCTGAGAACCTCTTCACAATACCCTTTTACCAAAAAATCGCCAGTTCGGGTCAGAACACTACTAAGAATCAAAACACGTTCTGAAAGGTTGTATTTTACCTATGGTGACCCAAAGGACAGAAATTGAAGAGAACATGAGACAAAGGAATATCCTTTCATAGTTACAATTCTTTCAATTATTCAAGTAAATTGTGTGATAAGTCTTGGTTCCATTAAAGCTTAGTAAAAGTCACTGTTATTAGAGTTGAAATTATTATAAGAGCCTGCAAAGACTAACACAATAGAAATTCCAAGTCAAATAATTAATCCTATTACAGGCGGCAGACAAGTCATTATATTTTAGCATATTACGTATCTGAGTTTCTGACGCATATTCTTCTGTATATTTTTGTATTATAAAATCTCTGTTATTTCTAACAATTTAATTTTGGTATTTCAGTTTAGATTCATGGATAAGAGACATTCCTAGCTTTGTAGAAAATATTTTAGATTTATTTCTAATGCTATTTTTCCCTATGCCTGCTTTTTAGCAGTCATATAATGGGATAAGAAAGATCATTGCCTAGGGCTACAAAATTAAGTGCTCTGATTCATAAAATGCTTACATATACTTCTATTTTTTGGTAGGAGTCAGTGAATGAGGTAATGCATTTCTTGTAAAATATAAGCCAATTTCAGGTTGAAACATTTCTTTATACATCATCTTTTTTTCTGTTTGTGCTTGCCTCTGTTCAACCAACTTGCTAGGGTCACATTTCATCACAATACTAAAGCACATGGGGAAGTCACAGATATTGCACAGTAACTCTTATATAACTCTTAAGTCATAGGAGGTCCTATTATTCATATAAATAATAGAAATGCAAGTGGAAAAATGAAAAGCAAGGTTGTGGGACAGTTTGACATAAGGCATTTAACATTTTTCTCTGGGTTACAGCATACAGAACAATGCAGAATGGACCAAAATCCCATTCGCACCTATTGCAAATTGATTCTGATGACCTGTAACGGCTTGCACTAGCTGGGTGCTGACCCTCAGAGGATCACAAAGAACTCATGACTCATTTTTGCCCATTTCATCCAATGCAAATCGCTTTTTGATCAGTTTAATTTCTCATACAATAATAAGTTTGTGTTTCTTTATCCATTTTTGGATGTTTGTCTGCAAACCAACCAACCAACCACCCATTCCTTCTCTCTCCAGACCTGAGTCTAAATGCAGGATTACTCCTGATAAAGGCAAACATCAGTTTTGCAAATATCACTGTGAAGCCTATCTTTCTGTTTGAGGAGAAACTTCATTTGATTCTTTTGATGTGCATTGTATTAAGCCTGAAATTTTAAGAGAACTTTAAGGTGAAGTAATTTAATAAGTAAGTTCCCTATAAAAGACCCTTACACTGCATATAGAACTGCAATAGATTCAGCATAAATTATCCTGGAGGTGTATGATGAGTTCTGTGAGTCCTCAAACCAGAAGACATAATCAATGCTTGTAGACTCTGCTGTTCCTTTAGCAGAGACATTAGAAAGAGCAGACTTGCTTATCTATGAATAAACAGCAAGGTGACCATGACTTTGCTTCTTCCTTGTTGCAAGAAAGCAGTGTGCAGCTCAGAGAAGCTTTCGTGCTACCTCTTAGCAAGGGTGGTTGGGCTGAGGGAAACTGAATAAAGGGAAGTATTATGCTCAAATCTTGGTAGAAATATCCAGTTTTGGGTTTCTGGTTTTTGTCTTTTGAAATATTGTTCTGGAAAGCATGGAAATAAAGTGAGAAAACATCTATGCATGAATATTTACCTGGATTCACAACAGATGCAAGAGGATACTGTTGGAGTCAAATCAAGTTCCATACTTGTCCCTGATCCAAGAATAAAAAGTAAAGTTGGCTTTCTGCCTAAATATTCAGAATAAGTAGTATAAAATTTGGGGGCAATTTACTTTAGTTCCCCCAGTTTTCAGCTACAATATATAAGACTCTGCTTTATTACAGTTAAACCCAATTTCTTAGATTAAATGTGATGGGTTGACACTGGCTGGACACCTCATGCCCCAAAGCCTCACTATCACTCCCCAACTCAGCTGGATGGTGGAGGGAAAATATAATAAAAGGCTTGAGGGTTGAGACAAGGACAGGAAGACCACTTGCCAATTACTGTCACAGGCAAAATCGACTCAACTTGGGAAAATTCAATTAATTTATTACCCATCAAATCAAAGTAGGGTAAAAAGAAATAAAACCAAATCTTAAAACACCTTCTTCCCACCTCTCCCTTCTTCTACAGCTCAACTTCACATCCAGTTTTTCTACCTCTTCCCCACCAACAGCTCAGGGGGGCAGGGAATGGGGGTTGTCTCTGCTGCTCCTTCCTTGTCAGAAGGAGGACTCCTCACACTCTTCCTCTTCTGCAGCATGTGGTCCCTTCCACAGGGAACAGTCCTCCACAAACTTCTGGGTGGAGGATAAACATGGGATAGGCCTAGCTAGTATGTACATATGTGTAATTTTATATACATACCTTATGATATGTCTTCATTCTATGTTTATTACAGTATATGTCTTCACTAATATTTGGTTTAGTATCTGAAAATGTCTCATTTCCACAATTAAATGTTTCAGCTGAGAGCACTAGTCTGTGATCGGTATGATAACTGTATTAAGTCATTTGCTGATGAG
Organism: Buceros rhinoceros silvestris; assembly: GCF_000710305.1. Taxonomy (NCBI): domain Eukaryota; kingdom Metazoa; phylum Chordata; class Aves; order Bucerotiformes; family Bucerotidae; genus Buceros; species Buceros rhinoceros. Next base: position 9,937 of record NW_010402800.1, on the reverse strand, counting down.
CTAACATCTATTTCATGATGAGGAGTATGAATGTTATTAATCCACATAATTTCTGGGAACATTCATCCTTGTATGGCAGGGTCTGAAAGGAAGAGATTAACTGAACCTTCAAAAATGGGCAATTATGGGACATAATTTCTGATGCCTCATTAAGGACATTACTTAGATAGCACAAATGATAGCTTTTACAAAACCTCAGACAAACTGCCAAAAATATTTTGTCCACTAGGATTTTATGTAATGCATGTGTCTCCTTGACATTATAATTTCAGCTCTGTTGCCTTTGTTGCCTGATGTTTGAAGGCAAGAAAATGGCCATTTAACTGGTATATAGTTGAAAAAATATTCAAGATATTTTTAAATTAAAAATACCTTTTATATTTTTTCAGATGTTGTTGCAAAATACAGAACTTCAAATGTCTAGCAAGTTTTATAGACTGGCTTTCTTCCTAAAATTTGTCATCATGGCTATCCTACAGAACTGTTATTCTTTGTTATGGCAGACAATTTCGGACTATTTTAAGTAACCTTTATAAAGAATACAGCCTATGAGGTAAAAACTAGTGTTTAAAGACAATCATAAGAACAGCACAATCTTGAAAGCTTTATTGTAAAAAACTGGGACTTCTGAGGAAGTTTGAATAAATTACATTTACCTGCTGTCAGAAATATCTCATGCTGAAATTTTGAAGTTCTTCTATTATCTCTTAATTATGGCATCAATGGAGCAGAAGCAGTTTATGTTATGAGGTTTCTAGGGTGCTGTTAAGAGTAGGAAACTACACAGAGATTTATGTTTGTATAAATAGCTTCTAAATTTTCATATGCTTACATGTGTATACAAATACTCACACATATATATATACACAAGTATTTACAGAAATAAAGCAGCAGCAAATTACATAATCCAAGCATTATCTTTCATAGAGTCAATAGTGAAAAGAGGCAAAAGAAAAAGAATCAATAATTGTTTCCGAACTTAGTTTCTTTGGGATCATGATTTCATTGCCGTTTGTGCAGTGTTAATATCCTTTGGGCTCTAACAGAGATCTGATTTTGTGCAGCCATCAAGAACACGGGCTTGACTCTGAGCATGGAAAAGTTCTTATGGTCATTTGGCAGATATCTAATGTTTTTAGGCATTTTCAAACTATTCTGTTTCTTCAAAAGCAACTCTTTAGTTAGTCTGTTAGATTAATCTGGACCAGGGACTGATAAATTGTTTTATACTTTCTTTGATGTCATTAAAGTAAAAGGGTTGAATATAAGCAATTATTGTGAAAGGCTAAATTATTTTTCCTTATTCAGTTGTTTTAGGACTGGTACTTTTGATATCTCTTTCCATTAAGAACACTGTTAATTTCAACAAATTTTCTAATTTCTGTCAAGGCCACGATTGTTCTCATTACATGTCTACTTTTCTAGACCAAACACAAATACATTTCTTCACAACTGAAATCTTCTCTGCTAGTACTGCATTTCTTAATCTTCAAAAAGGCAGGCAGCAGCAAGACATAAAAGTTTCAAAAGTCATCAGGACAGTATAGAAGTGCACCCATGCTGGGAAATGAAATTGGACCAGAGTTCAGGCTCACACACCATCCCTCGGTCCTTCACGGGGTTTAGTTACTAGCATACTCCCTATGAAATATGCTCTCTCCCAGGCAAATCCCAGACTTCAGTTGCATGTATCCCCAGAGTCCTGGAGAAAGCACAGACAACAGTCTTCTTGATAGGCAGGGTAGATGTGGCCATCATATTTTGAGGAGATAAGAGAGTTTAGCCATAGGGACATGTGAGCCATGCCAAGCCACTTTTCTCAAGGGTAGAGAACGGGCATTAATCCAAGGGAGAAAGTTATTTGGTATATGCAAGCAGCCTAGCTTTCCAGAAGACCAAGTCTTCTGGAACTTCCAAGAAGGAGGATCTCAAGATTAGCAGAAATCCTTTGAATAAAAGTCATGTTCCAAAATAAAGTTCTATATGCTTGCAAGAAAGCTGGGGCCAATTCATCAAGCCAGCCCTGTGGATAATGTTTAGGTATAGTTCACATACACAATCCATAGGAGCATGCAACAAGTCTTGCAGGCTAAATCCTGATTCCCACACCGAATTGGGCAAATGTATACAATCATTTTAAGAGGTTTTAATTTTTTAAATTAAATATTGGTTAAATTTTTTCTTAAGACAACATTAGGACCCATGCCAAGGTTATGTGCTTTCTACTCATGGTTTCTTTCTGAACTGTCAGTGTCTTTCTAGGTATTGTCTTTATCTAATGTTTTGTTTGTTTTCTCTTTCCAAACTGTATTTAGATTAACATGTAGGGATATTTTGTCTCTAAATGATCTGGTCTTCCTATCAAGAATTCCTCAGAGGTGGCAGAAACCTCTGAGAATCTTTGAGAAACAACTCAGAAGATGTTGTTTCTGAGACAAACTATTGTATGCATGTAATGTCTATGTGATATATACCATAACACTGATATATATGTATTATATATATAATGTGTGAATTGAGGATTGATTATAGGAGCCATCAATAATTACAAAGATTGTGGGTTTCCCCAGTAAATTGCACTGATCTTCATGCTTGGTTTCTTTACTCACTATTCTTTCCCATGAGCTGCCAAATAACAGCCATACTGTGTGTAATTGCTGGAAAACAGGGTTCATTTGAATCACTGTTGGTGTCATTAATTGAATTTGGGGGTTCATTTTCTTCTAATTTTTACCAGTTTAAATATTAATTTCTTTTCAGTGGGGCTATTTCTGTTTTGCGTTACTGATACTGCAAGGCAAACCAGTTCCACAGTCTTTCAGTGGCTGACACATGTGAGCATGTTTGCACCAGCAAATTACATGTGCCTCCCAGGCACTGCAGTCCCTTGGCAGAGCTCCCTTGGTAGGTTTTCCTAGTCTTCAAAACAGAGTGACCACATGCAGAAGACCTCTGTGAAAGGCTACTTCAGTATCATGCCTGGGAATAACTAGAATGTTAGCTGGCAGATGCCAAAACCACACCAGGGAACATTCCAGCCACTTGACAGTGTGGCTGAACAGGTACCAGTGTCTGGGAACATTGCTTGTTTGGGACATTGCAGTTTGGAACAATGGCAAAGCCATTATGGCCTGTGGTTCTAATGGAAAATGGAAATGCTCCTGGGTGCTTTTGCTGAAAAATGCCTAATAGTATTAAAAAATCTGTCTGCATTGCCTCATCTTCCACTTCACAAAAGTTAACTCTTCAGGACATTTGCCTGTACTAGGCTCATTAACATCTTTCCATATTTCCTACTCCCTGATGAGAAAAGTTTGTCTTACGGACATTCTTCCAGAAACTCTGGAAATCCCTTAATAGAAACTTAATACATCAGCTGCAGTCACTTTCCTCTGCTGAAGAGCAGTAAGAAATTTTTTTCTTGTAAACACTGGCTGCATTCAAAATAATTTTTGAGTCATTTCCTAATATGTTTTCATCCAGATGTCATCTGCCTTTTAAGGACTTAGCTATGTCTTCTTGTTCAGTCAGCAATTGAATTTACTGTTGTTGCTCTGAATCTTGGTTACATTATGTTCTCTTCCCTTGACGCAGATCTCTGAAAATGCATGCTAGCTTCATAAAAGACTTCCCAGGTTTCTTCTTGTATTATGGCTATTTTTATTTACTTTCCTATGCTTTTCCAATTCTATTTAATACTGAAAATCCTCTAGATTCCATGAAATATAAAATTCAGAAGTTTTGTTATTGTATCTTTTTCGGCCAGGATTTCACAGCTCTAACAAACGTTGTCACGTGTGACCATTAAAAAATTCCCTCTTGTTCTTTCTCAGGCAGCAATCACAAGCATGTATCATGATGCTACTAGCATTGTGTGAATCCTACTAAATAAACTCTGCTGTGTGATGGCATAAAAGCACCTCAAAGACTTACAGCAAAGCTGCAGCAACTTCCTTGCTCGTTTACTACAGCTGTTTCCCTCTCTGGGTGCTGAGTTACAGAGGGGCCAGACACATGAATAGGGTTGCTAATACCTGATAACATGGGACCTATGAGTAATCACTGCAGAATATCATGTTGCCAAAGACCAGGAGAAAACACAGAAATTCCCTGAGATTTTATGGAGGGCACGATGTAATGCACTTCATCATTCATTACATGCCTTATATGGAGAGCTGTCTCCCACCGTGTCACGGGCGTCTAGGTTCTTCATTTAACAGTGAAACACTGTTGAACAAGTCTAAAATCTGTTGGAAGATTACTCTGGAAACTAAGTTCCCATAGAATATATTATCTTCTTATTAATTCATTTCAGTGAAGCCATCTTTAACTAGAAGAGCTATGGGATAAGAGAGAGCAGCAGTGCATAGAGATATCTTATGAATTACACAATAATAACAGAATTCACTTGATTTCTAGTTAACTGTGGAAGTGACTTAAGTCACTTAAGTTTGTTTTTGCAAATACCATCCAGTGAGCTAATATATAAATACTACTTAACGTGAAACAATTTCTTTGGAAAAAAAGAAAAGGATTTATTATTCCTTTTCTGGAGGGATTTAAATTATTTCTTTTTAAAGGAATTGTTTTAAAATTTGTAAATAATATATACAAATTTATAAAACTAATTTATAAGTTCTAACATTGAAATTATAAATTAATTTTTAAAGTAGTTGTTCCTTTAAAGGAATGTGATTTTTAGGGAAACGACCACAGGCACTGACCTCCACAAACAAGGAGGAAGATTTCCTCTATATATGTTATAAGTAAGCTGAAGGATGGCCAGTACTTACTAAGTGGCATATAGATTAAATTTTCTATCTCTGTAATAAGCTCTCTTGAATGTATTAATTATTCCATAATTATGCCCTATTTCTCATGTGCGCCACTGCATGTCCCAGAGTCTGTATTTTCTGCATTTTCTTCAGAGTAGTAAAAATTTAAGACTTCTGTGTCCCATGGAGTGTCTACCTGCCAGTCAAAGGGAATGTATCTATTTGCAACTTTGAAATGTAAGAGCTGTACTGATATTAAAAGAATTATCCTCCATATTAAGTATTTGAAATAAACTTTGAAACGTGGAGATTTTCCAAAGGAGTGGCAACTGATGAAAGGAAATATTAAATAGATAAGGAACAACAGGCTCAATGTTTTTTCTATGTATCCAAAATATTATAAAGAAAATGTTTGGGGAAGTTGACAAGCCAGGTTTATGCATGGACATTCACTTAAAGCAATAATTCAGAACTTCATCAGACAGTCTTTTTGTTTCAGTGACAGGGCTGAAGGTGATTAAAGAAAATGTTATTTGTTGGCATCTGCTCTGCTATGGGTCTGCCAAAACCACAGATATAAGCCCTTGAATTTGCTTCCTTCTGAACAAAGAACACAGAAAAGATTAAATTCATAGGAAAGAAGTCATTAATCACACATTTTTACTTACTGCTGGGGCAGACCCCCCAATGTTTTAGCAGAAACCCCCCTGCATTCGCAGTATTTTAGAGTGGGTTTTGCACCACCTGTGAGTGGGTAAGTTAAAAATACAACTTGGAGAGATTTGCTTTAACAAACAGAGTTTTTGCTCTTTTTTATATGCAAGTTTCAACTAAGGATTTATATTCACATTTTATTCCTCTTGAATGTCCTCACAGTACGGTTTTCATTAGAATTTTGATTTCTTCCTTATTTTGATTTCTTCCTTACAGTGTCACTAAAATTGCTCTTGTCATGATGATTTCCAAGACCTTTACCTTGGGTTCAGCAACACGTATGAGCTATTGCTGCTTCAGGTCTGCACTGCAATCCTGCAGCTACGGCTGCACAGGACTCGTTTGTGCACGTAGGCTGATTGACTACAGTGCAAGTCGTCGGGTTTATAACATCTCCTGAGTACTTATTTCTAAGTCAGTATAAACACCCCCTCCAGTCACTGGCATCTACTGGAGCATTAGAAGAACAAACTAAGATGGCTATAGCCTTAACTCTGAGCCTGTTTCTGAACGGTGATAAGCAAAAGAGGAGAAGAGATTGTTCCCTGCCACTGAAGCCAAACAGGATCGATTGGCTTCCCTCAGTAAAGCTGACAGCTAGTCACCTCCAAAGTCTTTGAAGGCTGGTTTGGGAGGCTGTGTAAGATGGTGTGAAAACAAGTGCATCCTCAGGGAAACTGCTCATTAGAACTTTTAAACTTGGGAGCAAGTGAACCATCCTCTGAACTGTACTAAAGCAAAACTTATTTTTGAACTAGTGGTTCAAAATAAAACCAGAGGAGCAAGCCAAGAATTAAAGAATGTGTGTGATCAGGGACCTGGCGTTCGAGTCTTCCCCCGCCTCTTTTTGATCTGGAGAGGAGGTGTGCCTTAAGAAGCTGCAAAGCCTTCTGCCTCAAATTACTGTGCTATTGATCCTTCCCTAAGAAAGCAGAAGAATTACAAAGGATGCAGAAGCCCTCCAAAATGAGCAGGGTGGGGGGGAAGGTGGGAAAGAGAAACGTCTCATCATGAGAGTTTTCATCATGATCTGGGAAACTGAGTCACATTATTTAGGAAAAGACAGAAAAGCGTTGCTGCACAGTGCTGTGCAAATATGGCGTGTTCGTTAAACCCTAAAACTGGGTGAAATTATATCAGAATTAAGGAACTTCCTGCAAATAGAGACTTAAAGGCAAGAAAAAAATACTAACATTAGTGTATCAACTAATCAATTAGTATTGATTGCAAAGTGGTTAAATCTGTAAGAGATGGAGACACTTGGTTTTATTTCCTGCAGCAGGGTTTCATAACTTTGCTAACACCATGTTAGTGAAACTGATTATTATAAAAAAATGCATGAAGAACTTTACTTTTTATTCAGTCCTCTACTCAAAATGCATTCATCTATAAAAGCACCAACTTATTTAACAAATACTTTCTGTCATTTATTTCGAGCTTTTAATGGTGAAAGCAGGCTCTTCTGCTAACTTGGCAACATTTTGCTGGTTCAAGAGATGGTTGCATTACTGTGCATCATGTTTTCCTAAACAAAAAGATGTTGTAACATCTAACATTTATTTCTGATGTTGATACAAAAAAAGTTGTATAAATCAGTTAAAATGCTCTAAATAAATAACTGGTTTAAATAGATATTAAATATTAAAGATTCTACGGTAACTGTTTATATATGAAAGATTAAAATATTATGTCATCATCTAAGAATATTGAACTGTAATATTCTTAGAAACTTTGCTTTTGACCTGTTCAATGAGGTAAATAGGTTTATGGTTCATAGGTTTGGGTTCATAAGTTTATGAACTTTCAGATGTGAATGCAGCCTAGCTTAATAGGGTCCAATGGGAAAAACAAAACAAACTGGAAGCCGTACAGGTAAGCAATGACACAACAAGCTTCAGGGAGGCAATTGCAGAGCGATGGCATATCTATCTCCAAGCTACAAGATTCAGCTGTGCTGTTGGCTGGGAACAAGGAGATAAAAAAAAAAATACTGCCCAGCTGACAGGCTCTTTCTAGTAGAGGAGCCAGCCAGCGAATGGCCTCTACGCAAGGGAAGGGAAGCTGGCAAAGGTGACCCTCCCCACTAAATAAAGCTACTCACGTGGACTTACATGATCATTTTAAAATGTAGGGTTTTTTCTGAAGTTGTTCCTCAGTAAGTAGTGCCTTCTCTAAACAGATAGCTCATTTGTGATGGTGGACTGTTATTACAGGGGAGGGGAGAGTGCGCCCTCTTTCAGCAGTGTTTTGGGGAGTCCCACCTCCATCACAGGGCAAAATTTTGGCTACGGTCACTTGTAGGGGTGGTGCATCTGTGAAAAAAAAGGTGTAGGTTGTTCTAGGTTATGTGCAGGGTGTGATGCAGGAGGCCCAGAATAGACGGTGTTAGGAAATTCCACTTTGGCCAGAGGTACTATCTCCCTGTTAATAAAAATAAGCTAAAAAATAGGAATTTACGTATCTAAGCAAACTAATAACTTAGCCCTGATTCCAAACACCGAAAACACTGTTTCAAATAGAACATCTGAACTGAAATACTAAAAACCTCTCAAAGGCCTCAAGAACTATAAGGAAGAAAGCACAAAACCAATAGATAAAATGCATTCTTCATGCCTTACTTGTTTTAACTGGGGTGAGAACCAGCCTGAATCAAAATGTAAGACCATGTGTTGCAGAAATCCAAGACACTGCCATCTGAATAGAGATGCGTTTGGGTTTTTTCCCTTAAATTATTCTTTAAAATAATTGCTAAAGCTATCTTTCAACAGAAACTGATCCCCAAACCCCATTTTCTGAAGTGCTTTTTGTCCCATGGAGTTAGAAGAGTGATTCCCAAACAGGATTGAACAATTTTCTTTTATATAAAAAGATCCCCACCCCTCCAATTTTTTTTCCTGACCACAAACACACATTACTTCAGGATGAAAATAGCAAGGTAGAAATATCAAGGTATTAGGATATAACTTTCAAAAATTCAATAGACAGTGCCCTCCCCTGCTTTTACTGCCTTTCACCAATAGCACAGTAGATTATCCTCTTTGCTGCAACAGGAGACCAATTTCCAAATTTTTATGTGTGCTCTATGCAGGAAGTTTTAATGTATTTTGTGATGTCAGCTTTCTGTGAGTGCAATTCTTTGTCTTTATTAAAAAAGCCTAAAAAGATGAAAGCACAGACCACGCATAACAGTTTATTTCATCTGAAGTGTTTTGTTTATTTCTTTGCTTTGTTTCCAGACTCATTTGAGCCTGACTTGAATTTGTTTTTCATTCTTCCAACCACTGAAATAAAGATATATAAATATATACGCATAAATCTCTGCAAAGAACAATGCTCAGAAAATCTTTGTTTGGTGGTGTCTTTCCATTGCTACCAACAGCTGTTGGTTTGACAGTAGTTTTCTCTTTTGATTTAAAGGCTTGAAAAGGTTATCTCCATAGCTAACTGAAACGATATATTTGTTTTATTACTCTTAATCTTTCATTCTGAACTGTGTAAGCTGATAAAAACAATTCCACAGGGGAATATTAGTGATACCTATTAATATGTTATGTGCAAAATATAACATTTGATAATTTTTTATAAAAATATTAATCACAGTGCAACGTGCATGTACCACCTGGCACAATGTATAAAGCCTGAAAGAACAGAGTGTGATATTTTCGTTGCTAAAATTCCATATATATGGAAACAAAGACTACTTCTGCTTACATAAATCAATGCATTTCATGACACAAATGACTAAACTATATATGGCTCAGTGATTTTTCTCTGTAGAGGTATTCTCTGAATGTTGTATGTTTTGGGGAGATATTACTGACTGGTTGCCTGCTGTTTCATTTGCAATGTGAATTACATGATAGCTCTCACCGTGATGGGTAGGAAGTTGTCGATAGAAAGCCCTTTTCCAGTGAAGGAACACCCTTAACCACAGAGCTGATTTTTCCTTCAGCGATGCATGCACTAAACTGGTCCCATCTAATGGCTTTGGGTAATTGCACTAAGAGGGTTTCAAAACAAAATGACAAAAAGGCAAGAATCTAACAGGGCTTTATGGGCTCTTTTGTTGTTCGATTTTAGATTTTATGGTTTGTCTTAGAATCGTAAAAATAACATAGACATAAACACTCAACAAACAACTCTCAGGCTGACAAAACAAACAATTTTTCTCACCAGGATCAAGTCTAAGTTAGGGACAATACAACAAAACAAAGACTTTGTCACTGTGATCTAACCACCTCTCAACAGATGTTGAAAATGTTTCAGTTGCGGTTAAATTTGTGTTATGATGAAGAGTTAGTGTAGGCAACACCTCCAAGATCCCATTTCAGCCTGATTTTCTATAATCTCTGGAAACTGAAGACAAATGAATATTTAATGAAGTTCTGTATGTTCCAGGCTGTCCCGGTTTGAGCTAAAATTTCCTGGTTTGAGCTGAAACTTCCTTG
>NW_010402799.1:3039-3342 GCF_000710305.1 Buceros rhinoceros silvestris | reverse complement strand
CAGATCCTCCTAGAAGCTCTGCTAAAGGACATGGGGGACAGGGGGGTGATTCAAGACAACCAGCGTGGCTTTGCCAAGGGCAAGTCCTGCCTGACCAACCTAGTGGCGTTCTATGATGGAGTGACTGCATCGGTGGACAGGGGAAGAGCTATGGATGTCATCTATCTGGACTCTGGTAATACCTGTGACATGGTCCCCCACAATACCTTCCTCTCTGAGCTGGAGAGATATGGAGTTTGGTGGATAATAAACTGGTGGGTTGGTTGCATCCAGAGGGTAGCAGTCAATGGCTTTATGTCTTGA
>NW_010402799.1:0-3012 GCF_000710305.1 Buceros rhinoceros silvestris | reverse complement strand
CCCCCACAAGACCTTCCTCTCTGAGCTGGAGAGATATGGAGTTGGTGGGTGGACAGTTTGGTGGATAATAAACTGGTTGAACAGTTGCATCCAGAGGGTAGCGGTCAATGGCTTGATGCCCAAATGGAGATCAGTGACAAGTGGTGTCCCTCAAGGGTCCTTACTGGGACCAGTGTTGTTTAGTATCTTCATCAATGACATAGACAGCAGGATCGAGTGCACCCTCAGCACATTTGCAGATGACACCAAGCTAAGTGCAGCTGGTGGCTGACACCAAGCTGGTGGTGCAGCTGACAAGCCTGAGGGACAGGATGTCATCCAGAGGGACCTGGACAAGCTGGAGAAGTGGGCCCTTGTGAATCTCATGAGGTTCAACAAGGTGAGGGGCAAGGTCCTGCACCTGGGTCAGGGCAATCCTTGGTATCAATATGGGCTGGGGGATGATGGGATTGGGAGCAGCCCTGGGAGAAGGGTTTGGGGTACTGGCTGATGAAAGGCTGGACATGAGCTGACAATGTGCCCTCGCAGCCCAGAAGGCCAACAGTATCCTGGGCTGCATCAAAGGAAGTGAGGCCAGCAAGTCGAGGGAGGTGATCCTGCCACTGGTGAGACCTCACCTGGAGTATGTGTCCAGCTCTGGAGTCCTCAGCACAGACATGAACCCATTGGAGCGGGCCCAAAAATGATCAGAGGGCTGGAGCACGTCTGCTATAAGGACAGGCTGAGAGAGTTGGGGTTGTTCAGCCTGGAGAAGAGAAGGCTCTGGGGAGACCTTATTGCAGCCTTTTATAAGAAAGATGGGGACAGTCTGTTTAACAGGGCCTGTTGCAACAGGGCAAGGGATGATGGTTTTAAACTAAAAGAGAGGAGACTTGGACTAGATACAAGGGAGAAATTTTTTATAATGACGGTGGTGAAACACTGGCACAGATTGCCCAGAGAGGTGGCAGATGCCCCATTCCTGGAAACATTCAGGGTCAGGTTGGACGGGGCTCTGGGCAACCTGATCTAGTTGAAGATGTCCCTGCTCACTGCAGGGGGTTGGACTAGACGACCTTTGAAGATCTCTTCTAACCCAAACCATTCTATGATGCTATGATAACACTTCTAGAATCAGTAAATAAAATAAGAAAATCCAAAAATACTCTGTAACAGAGGTTTTAAGATATTTTTTTATTTTTTGCTTTTAAAAGTTTTTACTAAGTGAAACATCATTTATCCCTCAACTGAAAATTTAAAACTTTACTGAGTATTTCATATGGAGAATGTTGAAATAAGATGTTTCAACTACTATTCAACTTTAAAAAACCTGAAATGATAAATTGTCCACACTCATTATTTTCTAAAAAGTTTATTTCAATTCCTCTGTGTTTTGCATCAGAAAACAGTCAGCTCACTGCTCCAGGAGCGGGCAGCTACCAGATTCTGAGGCTGCAAGCTCACAATCCTGTAAGATAATGCCATGAGGTGGAAGTTGTTAAATATCAAATACACTTGTTAAAAGAGGTGTTGCCATTTTCTGTCAATTAAGCTTGAGTTTAACACTGCACATGTCCTGGTGCCCCAGAGGAAGGCTGTGGGTGTGTCTGGATGAGCCTGCATTCAGGTCAGGAGTGCTCTTTGCACGCAAATCTCCCAGTTGTCTGTGCTTACTGGGCATGAGTTTACATACCGCTGAACAGTCTCAAAATGCATGAACTGGGTTTCTTTAGGGTGACACAAAACTGAAGAACCATTCTGTGAGTGCACACAACATACTGCAACTGCACAGAGGCACCCAAGGCCCGGGGCAAGGCCAGAGTCAGTCCACATTTTAAATCCTCCTGGAATGGCTGTGGACGTCAGCTCCTCAGCCCCCAACTGCTTCACTGCCACAATGCTGCTCGTCGATGATACTTGCTAATATAGACAGAATTTCTATGCCTGGAGATAATCGAAGGTGGCCTGACTTCACATATTTTCCTAAGAGATTGCAATAAGTGAGTTGAAGTCTGACTATTACTGACAGCAGGTTATTTTCTGCAAGAGGTACAATATAAAGTTAGATAACCACCATCTCCCAGGTTCCGAAAACTTACCTTTTACATTATTTATCTTTACAAGATTTACCTGGTACATTATTGCAAAATAGAACTTAGACCATTATCAAACCAAGTCCTCACTGATCCATCACTTCTCCATTTAGGAATAAAAGTTGACTGGAATTTAGCAGGGATTATTACTTACCTGCCTGTCCTCAGATTAAAACAGTGGTAAATGCAGTCAGAGGATATTAACAGCCCAACCTGGAGAGTGTAAAATCCCTCATATCCCTCACCCAGACATAAAGATCGGTTCCTTGCTATCATCCCTGCATTTTCACGCGGGCATAAATCCAGCAGACTGTAAAGCTACAGGGAATCACCTTTAGCAATAAAGCCATTTCAGAGCTGGAAGTAGGCATTGTCACAGCAGTGTTTTAAGAACCAATAAACCACAAACATTAAATAAAAATCTAGTACCACCAAAGCTGGTGGATCACCTCAGGTCTGGAACAGATCTTAGCAACAACTTGCTTCTACAGCAAACACAGGCTGTCTCAGAAGGTGTAAGGACGAGGCATCCTGACCTGCGGCTTCCATCTCCTTCCACGACCCAGCTGCTGAGCACCTGGGACACGGGTTAATGACAGTACTGATCAAGGAAATGTCCTGCCAGTTTGCTCTTGTCGTTTCATCTCTGACTTTGTAAGTGATGAAGATAATTTAAACAGTCTCAAAGCTTAGAGTAATGCATATCTTTATCAATTACTCACTGTCCCACCAGTAATTTATGCTGAGGACGGACATCCCCGAACATTAAAGATCGCAGCGTTTTGGCAGTGATGCCAAGTGAACCCACTCTCTTCTGGGCTCTAAGTAACGGCAGTACCATTTGTTTAAAAATCTGGGCCGTTACAAAACGATTAAAACCGCTCATCACGTCAGAGCGAAGAACAAACCGTGCCCGGGCCGCGCTGGTGTCCCCGCCGCG
>NW_010402798.1:863-2004 GCF_000710305.1 Buceros rhinoceros silvestris | reverse complement strand
GGTGGTCGCTGCGTGACACGCGCTGCTGGAGGTCTCCTGCAGTGCAGCACCCCTTGGCAGGCAGCTGCCCGTGCCACTGCCACACTGGGATGAACTGGGCTGCTCCCGGGTCACCTCCAGCCCAGAGGGGGTGGCGAGGAGCCAGTCCCTTGTGCCTGGGAGGAGCCATCATGGGCAAGATGAGATGGGACAGGGTGGGACCCTGTGTCCCGCCCACCGTGCACATGTAGACAGCCCGACCACGGCGCTGACGCCTCTTTTCGCTTCCTCTCGCCTTGAAGATGTACACATCCAGTTCTGTAAGTGGGATCGTGGTGAGAGCTGCACCCACAGCGTGGGGGGCAATGGGGGGCCATGTGTGATGTGGATGGTGCTACCATGTGTTCAGTCTCTTTCCCCAGGACAGTTTGGAGAGGCCATGGCAGGCACTCCAGTTTCTGCTGCGCAAGAGTGTTCCCGAGTATGGGAAGGTCTTTGAGGAAGTGTCAGAGGACAAGATGAAGCCTGGGGACATCGTGCTCTTCCGCATGACCAACAGCATTGGCAAACTCAGATCCAGCTTTAAACACGCGGCCGTCTACTGCGGGGATGGAGAGGTCATACACTTCCAGAGTAAGTGCCCGATCCCCTGCTCGCGACTGGGACGTGGTGGCGGCTGACAGGCAGCCAGGGGCACAGTGACTGGGTCAGGGCGATGGGTGGCTCTTGGTTTTCAGACAGACGCAAATCGAAGAAGGGTAAGGTCAGCAAGGAAGGCTTCACAGCCATGAAAGACGAAAGGGGGAAATGCCAGGTTTACCGCAAAATAGATGGAATCAACCTCGAAACCTTCCGGAGTAAAGTGAGGGCGGTGATGAATGGCAAAGCCAAATATGATCTCTGCCAAAACAACTGCATCCACTTCGCCCTCTACCTCCTGGACATGGCAGAGTTCTACTTCGACCTGGTGAGGATGAAGCCCTGAGTTTGCCTCCTGAGCTGATTCCCCCTGGGGCTGCCCCGTGGGCAGTGGGGACAGCGGTGGGGACAGCCAAGCCCCCTGCACACAGAAAATGTTCTCTGGCAGGTGGAAATCCTCAATGACGATGGCAGCCGCCGTGGACGATCCGTGAGGATCACCCGTATCAACCCTTCCCGTCAG
>NW_010402798.1:493-781 GCF_000710305.1 Buceros rhinoceros silvestris | reverse complement strand
CGTGGACGATCCGTGAGTATCACCCGTATCACCCCTTCCCGTCAGGGCTGTGGCGTCTCCAAAGGCTTCACAGCCATGAAAGGGAAAAGGGGGGAATGCCAGATTTCCTGGAAAACAGACAGAATCCACCTCAAAACCTCCCAGGGTGAAGAGAAGGAGATGATGATCAGGGAAGCCAAGTATGATTTCCTTCGAACCCACATCTTTGACGGCATCTTTCTGGACATGGCAAAGTTCTACTTCAAACTGGTGAGGACGGAGCCGGGTGTCACCCCATGGGGGAACGGC
>NW_010402798.1:0-353 GCF_000710305.1 Buceros rhinoceros silvestris | reverse complement strand
GGTTGTCACCCTTGGGGGGAGCGGCTCCGGCAGCCACGGCCAGCCCTGAGTTTGCATCCTGAGCTGATTCCCCCTGGGGCTGCCCCGTGGGCAGTGGGGACAGTGGTGGGGACAGCCAAGCCCCCTACACATGGAGAGTTTTCTCTTGCAGATGAAAATCTTCTGAGAATTTGCCAGCCACAGTGGATGATCCGTGAGTATCTCTTTCCCCTCAGGGGTCCCCAAAGGGGCTGGTGTCCCCAAGAGGGCTGGTGTCCCCAGCAGAGTTGTGGTCCCCAGAGGAGTGGGGTCCTTAGGAAGGCTGGGGTCCCCTGGGAGGACCGTGGGGTCCTGGGAGGGCTGAGTCCCCTGTA
>NW_010402797.1:86599-89836 GCF_000710305.1 Buceros rhinoceros silvestris | reverse complement strand
CCCCCGCCCCAAGCTGTGGTTTAAAGATGCGTTGTGTGTTTTGTTCGTGCCATGTGAAAGGAGACAATGCTGACAAACGTACAATAGCTTGTTCTGGAGTACTCTGCAATAGGTTAACGTCTCCTAACGCTTCCTAGGAGGAAATCTGGTAATTTTGTCTTTGCCACTGAATAAAATATATTAGAGCTGCACAATAAATTAAGAGTAGGACAAACCCCACACCACCAATTCAGTAATTTTTGCTCCTCCCCCCGCCCTTTCTCTTTTTGAGCAGACAGGAGCTGAGGGGAAAGGAAAGGCGTCGTGTGTTTGTGTAAGCACAAGCTGTGTGGTTGTTCGGTTGCAATGGGTAGAAATCCCGGCTGTGCAGGCAAGTGCAGGGTGGGGGGCCATACGCTAGCCATAGATCTGTGAAACGATTAGCCCCTTGGGTTTTTATGCACATGCATGAAATAGAACTAGTTTCAGGTGTGCTGTGGATAGCATTGAAAGGGCAGTAAAGATGTCAAGGGCACTTGTTAAAATAATGGGAAAGGGCTGTGGGAGATCAGCCTAAATACAGCAGGGGCCTGTCTGATGGAAGTTTGGGAAATCTTTCCTCAGCTTTCACAGTCATTTCGGCTGCTGCTTGAGAAGGGATGACTTGGGTGAATTGCCTCCTTTACCCCTCTCTCTCTTTTTCTTTTTTTTTTTCTAAAACCAGCTTAAGAACAATTAGTGATACTAAACTTTATCTCAAATGGATTTAAATATGATAGGCTGGGACATTTCTCACCAGCCTCAACTTGTTCTTAAAATCATGAAGGACAGAGACTTCCTATCCTCCAGCAGCCATTTACTGCAGTATGTCCATATGTTCACAGTTAAAAGTGCTCTCTACCATCTATTTGAATCATGGATTCAGTTTAAGCCCGTTACTTCTCTTGTGGGCTGCAGAAAACAGCCTGCTGCTGCCATGTCTTTGCGCTGACTTATTCTTACCACAGGCATTCAATCATGTGATTCTTTATGCAACAACAACAGCAAAACCCCTCATCAGACTTCAAGCCTATTAGTTTCCAGTTTAGCCCTCAATTTAACAATTCTTGCTTTGATAAAGCGCTTTGGTTTGTTCATCCTTCCATATTGAGCAACTTCAACACTCCTCCTGACTCAAGCCCCGGAACTACTCCCAGTTCTGCCTTAATGCCACCAGATGAAACCACGGGATATTTTAGTCAGTTATATAGCCTCAGTTTCTTGCATGAAGAGGTGATTTTGCATACCTGAAACTTGCCTCTGGCTGTTTACAAAGGTGTTTTATGTTTTATTGTTGGTTTCTCTAAGACATGGAAATTGATAACAAGCAGGACCCAGCCTCGAGCTGCTTCATTCCTATCGAGTGGGTGATTGCTGGTTTTACTCTGCAGCAAATGAGGAGTCACTTTAGCATGAATTTAATTATGCACCTTAACTTGTAAAGTGGAAAACGTATCTTCCTGTTGATTCTCAGTAAATTCTTAGGAAAATACTTGTGTTAGTTGGCTCTTCTATGAACTGATAATTAAAGAGATTACATTCAGATTGGAGGTAACTACCTGGTACCTCTTAAACTTTGTTCTTTAATGAGAAAGGACTTACTTAAAATCTTGACAAGTAATACAGGTTATGTGTAGCTGCCTTGATACTTCTGCACTGGGAAACATCCACCCTGCTGCTTTTAGCTCTGTGTGGTAGGTTAACGCGTTGCTTGTACACTGGTAATGCTAACCTCGAAGGAAACAGCTAGTCAGCAGTTTTAAGGCTAAATAACCTTGGCTTATTTCTAAATTGAGTTTCAGATTGCTTGGAGCTGTCAAAGCGTGTCCAGTCATGCCTGTACCTACATCTCCACAGATTCCTGCCAGGAGGAATTCCAGTTTCGAAACACTGTTCTCCCCAGGGCTGCCCCTGGAGCACTCCTCAGCGGGTGGAGGGAGAGAGTGGAACCCCGTTACTGGCTACAGAGCAGGTGGGTGATGCCCCATCCTCGCAGCAAAAATCCCACCCTTCTGAGGAGTTAGGCTGTGCCTTTAATACAGTTTGTTATAAAATCTTTACTTTTGCATGGGAATGGAAAGTCCAGGGACGACTAACAGAGAAATCTCTTGTGATCTGTTACAAAACAGCCAGAATAATTTTGAAGTAGAAATTTAATTAATAAAACTTTTTCATCTTCTAATGATACTTTGATCTGGGGAATGCAGAACCAGTAAAGGGCCCTACAGAATATTTCCTGAGACTTATTTCTGAATGTCTGCAGGGCTTCGTCAATGCTCTACCCATGAGATGTTCATTCCATATTGAGTGATTTTAAACCAGTAAATGTAAAAACTGTCTAGGGAAGGTGACGGTTACTCCTTAAACTAAACCAGGTTTAGGACTAGAAGCATCTAACTGTGAGCAGTAATTTAAATACTTGTAATATCGTAAGTGCAATTAATAGAGAGCAAAGTTTACAACCTTTGGACAATCAGATTTTGGAATAACTACCAAAACATAAAATTAGGCTGTTTATTGTAACCAAATGCCTTCATAAATGCATAGTAGTATTCTCCAAATAAAGGATGAACTTCTACAAGAAAAAAATTCACACCCATCTTCGCAAATTTTCTTGGATAAAGGCTCAGGATGGATCACATTCCTTTTTAGAAGCTTTTTTTTCTTTTTTTCCTTACTGCTGCCTCTGCACTATGCACCTGCAGCAGCTATGGCTAGCTTCTAGTCCCCTGAGGGTAGTTCTGTTTACATTTGCCCATAACACTGTAACAGTTAATTCCTCCCGCGTGAACCACATGAGAAGTTTGATGGTATTGACTCCTCCCTTTCTAGATACCAGTAGCCAGCGTACCCGTTCTCCTGTTTATTTTTCTAATAAGGTTTTACCAACGTGTGTGTTACTTGTGCCTGAGAAGACTCTCTCCCATGGTGCATGAGGCAAAACTGCACCTAGGCACCCAGAGGTCCCCACCCTTTCGCTGCCTTAAACTGCTTAACACTGCTGCTTCTCTGGGGTCTAAACCCAAACTCCTACCGCTGGCTGAAAAGCCCAACCTACAGAAACACAAAGTCTTGCTCTTTGGACAACCCATCTGGCACTTGGTTTCTCAAGGTCTGGGTAGCAAGGGACCCGGGTGGGGTCAGCTGGCTGGAGCAGCGTGGCCACATCCACCCCCAGAGTGGCCAGCTGCTCCGGCCCAGCACCGGGCCCCCGGAAAG
>NW_010402797.1:85611-86567 GCF_000710305.1 Buceros rhinoceros silvestris | reverse complement strand
GGGGGGTCGTCTGGCGGGCGCAGCGTGGCCACATCCACCCCCAGAGTGGCCAGCTGCTCCGGCACAGCACAGTGCACCGGGAAAGCTCTGCCTCCGACCGAGCGTGACTCCTGTTTGCTATCTTAAAACCCACCGTGGCCACACAAGACAAGAGCACAGGTATAGTAGGACCGAGGCAACCTTCTGTACGGGATTACTAGCGTACAGCGAGAGGTGGGGCATGGCTAAGCACGGAGAAGAGCTGTCTCCTCGTTGCATATAAAGACCAAAAGTACTGCCAGAAAGACAAGGTTGGAGTTCCTAGGGGAAGTCAGGCACATTTCAAGTACTGTGGTTGGTGTTGAAAATTTCATGCCGTAAACCAAGTTTCTGTCTATAGCTGGGACATGCTTAATTACTCATCTTTTCTAGAATAAAGCATGTTTTCAAGATGGCTGTAGTCTTACCTAAGGTGACAATTCCCTTTTCCAGATTGTACATACTCATTTAGTATTTAAATACTATTTCTTGTCCCATAAACAAAACCAAGTCTGCTCTCTTGTTAAGATTTTTAATAGGGATGGATTTGGTAATTTTATTTCATTGATCAGAACACGTAGTGTATTTAGAAAAAGTCATATTTGCAATCATTACACTACAAAAAACTGAATGTGTGCTGTCACTTAAAAGCAAAAAGGAAAACAGCTCCTGACTTGAAAAACACACATGGCTTATATTACTTCAACTGCTTTGTAGAAATCCCTTTGTCTTGGAGTGTGGATTAGGTTATCAGGAATAGTTTTTACTTCGTGATCCCACTCTCGGTTAGGGAAAATAGGAGGTAAGTGAAGTAACAAAATTCCGTTTCTTTGAGAGTACTGAACTCAGTCATATGTGTTAATCTTGGAAAGAAGCTACGCTGGATTGATAAATATTTAAACATCCCTTATCAGTTATATTCATGAAATACACAGAAT
>NW_010402797.1:64543-85511 GCF_000710305.1 Buceros rhinoceros silvestris | reverse complement strand
GGCGGGGGGAAAGAAAGATTGTGCAGAACGTCTGTAGCTCTTCAAGCACAGTTTAATTCTGATCACCATCTCCTACCATTATTTCCACTCTTCCCTTGTTTGATCCAGTTCAAATATTCAGCTGATGTTAGCATACTGATAATTTACTAAGTACCCTTAAAAAGCTTATTTTTAGAAGGAAATTCCCACATATGAAAACATATTGCAAAAGCAAAAGAAGAATGGTTTATTTGGACTGGAGAAAAAAAAAAGTTGAAAGCAAGTAGCATTCAAAGCACCAATTCTCGGGCTTCCCGGACAAAGAGGCTCTGTAGTCGTTGTCAGGAACCAGCTGCAATTTTCTTAGATCTCAGGTCTCCAAGATAACACTTGGTAACGTTGAAGAGTCCCTCTCTCATTAACAGCTCTGATCTTCATAACTTACCTGATTACAAGCTGTCACGTCTTCCCACAGATGCTAAAACCTACTTATTACTGTAAAACCCAATATGCTTCTCACTTTGAGGCTCACGTCCCTTCCTGGCCACAGGATGAACTTCAGCACAGGAGGCAGTGCGGTCCCACTGCAGGCAGGCCGAGGTACCTGCACTGCCCTGTCAGCAAGCACACGCTCTGCATACGTGGATGATAGTAAGCTAACAGAGTCACACTCCCGAACATGGAGCACCCGGTGCACTTCAGCCAAACTTCCAGTTTGGAAAGGTCCAGGAACTACTGCTTCCTCAAACACACTCCAGTCTCTTTAAAACCTCACTGTTGACCAGAATGGACGAGTACAGTTAAAACGCAGCAATGATAAAACAAATAAAGTCTCCAGTCTTAATGAGTGGCAATGCTGCTTCCAACTACTCATAAAGCAATGAGACAAGAAGAACAGCATAGCATTTCACCTGCTCGACTGGAGCTGTAATATTTCATGCTCAGATTTGCTGACTCCATGAATCAGACAACGATCAAGACATAAACAAGTGATTCACTGCTTGCACAGTATGGCAAAGCCCTCAGATAGCATCACGGGGAAGAGGAAGACCGTCCTTGCTCTAAGAATGTCAGGCAGCGAGCAGAAGCCTTGCCCGTGATTTCATAAACTACTAAGAAGTGCCCATTTCTTCAGTGTTCTTATGGAACAAGTGCAAGGTGAGAGGGAAATGTTTATCCTGCAGTGTAAGTTCCTGTTTTCATTAAGCTGAAAATTAATCCCAGCACTAACTGGTCTCTACAGTAACAAATTCAAAATTCAATTTGTATGCAATTAGTGTGGCTCTGGTGTAAAATGCATGGTAAGAAAATGCAAGATAAACAACACTGTCCACTGGTATCTTACACTGGATTGGCATTCTGCCTGTGCTCCACCTCACTGGCCTCTCAGTGGCCAAGTAAATCACCTGCACATCGCTGCTTCGGACAGTACTAACGAGCAGCTTCTGCACCGGACCTCCAACTCCCCAGCCCGGGTTCTGTGCAGGCAGAGCAGAGGATTAACACAAGCTCTCTGTTTCCAGCATTCATCTGCTTTATTGCGAAACTCAGACCAGCTCACTGTGTGTGTGCGCATGGGGAAAAACCTCACAGCAACGGTGCCTGACTCGGGCAGGACACACTTAGGGAAAGCGACCCAACAGAATACATCCTTAGTGCTCCCCCGGTTCCTCGGCTGTACGGGGAGTGCCTAAGGCAGAGGCCAGGTTTGGGTTGTGTTGAACGGCTGTTGGTACAACAGGCCTGGCGCGAAACACTGACGTTTGAACCTGTTGATACGCTTTTGAACGTGCAGCCTGCCACAGCAGGTTTCACTGTGTGCTTGGGGTAACGACACTGCCTTTGGTTTTGATTTGCTGCTTCATGGCAGCAGGTACCCTCATTTGTTTTAGTAACAGGTGAATCACGCCCTGTTCTCCTTTGCCACACCATTTTTACTTTTACAAATGCCCAATCTTCCTTTGCCATCTCTTCTACCCAACTGCAATCGTCCCAGGTGTTCACTCATCAAATGAAAATGGCGCTGTACTTCTGGATACCTTTTTGATGTGCTCTGTGCCTTTTCGGGTGGTTTTTTTATGTCCTGTCAAGGATGACAGAAGCTACACAGGATGCTGATGGCAGGGACACACAGGGGATTTACAGAGAAGAGAAGGTTTGTGATTTTAACTTCAGTTCCTAATGGTTTGTCTTTGTAATCGTTCCTGCTGTCG
The DNA here is from genome assembly GCF_000710305.1 of Buceros rhinoceros silvestris. Classification (NCBI taxonomy): domain Eukaryota; kingdom Metazoa; phylum Chordata; class Aves; order Bucerotiformes; family Bucerotidae; genus Buceros; species Buceros rhinoceros. The sequence continues at coordinate 83,319 of NW_010402797.1, read as the reverse complement.
TCTGAACATTAACCAGAACGAGTCCAAGCTCTTGCTTACAAGGAAATGGCTATTTTATAGGCTATTGCACTTATATAGTTGGCGGTGCTTTTCTGTAAGCGCTACCCCACATTTTAGTCAACCTTGGGTTCCATAATCCTGGGTAACTGAGTACCCAACACGTTTTTCACTTTCCTACTTGCTCCCTTTTCCAGATCCAGCAGCACAAACCTCTGGATGTCACTGTTAACAACTTCTCTCCGTTTGAAAACAGGTGAAAAGGTAAGAAACAGAACCAAGAATAAATGGTTAGTTATTGAGCCTCACAGATTCCTCTTCCTACAGTGACTGAGGCAGCACCAGCTAAGACTTCTTGCAAAAGGGCTTTCCAAATGTCATCTTATACCATCCAGACATCCTTTGTCTGCATGATCCTTCACACTTTCTAAGAACAGATTGAGAAGTTTTACCTCCTCTCTATCACAGCCATATTGACGTGAATCTACATTTTATTTCTCCATATAGCAATGTTTACTCTTAGTTGTAGCTTGCAGCCCTTCCTAAAATAAAAGGATGTCAGAACAACTGGGATGCTCCCAGGTAGGAATCATTAATTACATTTCAAGGAATGTAATTCTGTCAGAAGATGGCTGAGTTCCTGGCTTTGCCTTGAGGAAAGAGCTGCCAGTATCAGCCCTTTTAACTTCTGAGCTGAAATATGGAGTTTATATGTATATGTCAAGCCATTGTAAGTTTTGCACTACTATTAATCAAATAAGAGATGACACATTTCTGACTTGACTACAGATGAAAAATATGATTATTTGTGCTAGTGAACCTAATGGTATAACTCAACATAAAACAACAAACTCCACAAACGCTACCACCACCTTGAACCTGCTGCTTCCCAGGGACTCCAAGGTCTATATGAAGTAAGGGAGTACTAAAAAGAAATGGAAATACGGAGTACCTTGCTGACCTAGAATGCTAACACCATCTTCATACCTAACATGAAACTCGTTGACAGAGCAGGAACTCCGAGCAGCACTAGCATTTCTTCTCTTGAGAAAGGAATGCATGGATGAAGGCTTAACCAGCACGCTCAAAGCTGAAATTACTGCAGTACCTCCTCCAGACGATTGAATGTTTAGCCAAGTACGTGCACAAATCAGGCAGTGGCAGAAAGCCCAGCAGGTGTTTATTCCCCCTCCTCCACTACTGTCACCACAACATGGAAAGCTTTCACAATATTTTGCTTTTTCTCTCTTCCCCACCCACTGCCGAAGTTAAATAATAATCCCTTGACATTTAACCTCATTAGGATACCGAGCTCCCAAACCAGGGCTCAGAGCACCTGCACACCATTGTTGCACCAATTGCTGAAGACCAAAAAACCAACCCCTGACACTGCAGAGAGTTGCTGTCCTCCTTAACTCCTCACAGTTTAAACTGCAGATTTTGGAAAGATAGTTGTTGCTGTAACTGTCAACGCTACAAAAAGAATGTATCAGGGAATATAGTATTATATTCCAGTTCTGTGAAACTCTGCGTCAATGTTGTTAAAGATAACTGGTGCCGTAGCATCCAATTTCTTGCACGCAAGAGATAAACGCTATCTTTAGGAAGGACGAGACTTAATATACGTTACGCCCCTCTCTGACACAGCGCTTGGCTTGAACCTATCATACCACATAGGCTTTAGGTGCTTCCATAACAAGGGAACAGAAATTACTGACAGTTTTGGACAGACCGTCCTTAGCAGTCTTAGCCAGGACAGCACGATACGCTTTGGATACCTAAAGCATTTTTATGCCTGAAGTAACCTTAAGATACCTCTTGCAACTTTACTGATGTGCTCGTATCTTAAACGACAAGAGGGTAAGAGCTATGGGAATGGTGGATTGATGGAAGTCGGGTTAAATGCTGCCTCTGATTTTGTACTTTATGAACAGACCAGAACGGTAGCACGCATCCTGTAACCACAAAGGAAAGGCACAGCAGCCTTCTCTCTTAAAGGAAGGAAGCAAATTTGGGATATCCTTAGATGGCTTACGTTCTCCCTACTCCACTGAAGCCAGCCATGGGTGACATCCCTTTCTTTGCTTCCGCTATCCTGAACTAAAATCAGCCGAACTTACCTCAAGTGACCCTGTATGCTGGAAGCAGTTATTTCACAACGACTGTTACTAATTGGCCGATACAATCCAGAAGAGCATGTTCTGGTATTCTGCTTTCTGATATTTGTCTGTGCCAATATCAAGACACTCAAGCCAGGCAATTTAGGACTAAAATGCAGAATCAGACAGTGGATAATAACCTCCCTGATTAAACTAAAACCTGCAAGTGAAATTCGTAAGTATATTATAACATGGAACTGCATGACCTACTTCTCCCTGCCTCTGTAATAACAACTTCAGAAACTTGACTAGTTAAAAAATAAACCCAATCTATTCCTCATAGCCTAAAGTTAGATATTTTAACATTGCAGCAAAATCCTTTTAAGCTGAGCATTCATTTTCTCTGAGGGAATGCAAATATGCTAGGTTTTCTTTTTCAAATACAAGTGGGAAAGTGACCTTTAGTTGCAGTATTTCAAATTATTGTAATCTAATTAACCAAATTTGCATAAGCTAGCAATGTAGCGTAGCACTGACCCTGTGCTCAGGCACAAAAATGAAGTCTGACTATTCTGCTGCATCAATCCTCCCCCCTAATTTGCATAAGCTAGCAATGTAGCGTAGCACTGACCCTGTGCTCAGGCACAAAAATGAAGTCTGACTATTCTGCTGCATCAATCCCCCCCCCCCCCCCGCCTTTTTTTTTTTTTAAATACCCATCCACTGTGTTTAAATAGCTCCAAAATGTTTAAAAAAATGCAGGGAAGTAGGAGCATCAGAAAATTAAATGAAAAAGCATTATGTTACCAAAAGCTAGAACTAACCCAAATGTTTTTAATTTCCCTTGGACAAAGATTGAGGCACCTTTGCATGTACCAATATAAATCCTTTCTGGCCCTGTACTACTGCACATGAACACGGGAGGGGCACTGGCTTGATCCACACTGGCATAATAATCAGTTATTAAAAGCACTAGTGCTTCCCTCCCTGCCTACAGACACCTTCCTACACCACCTGCTTCTCTGATCTAGAGAGGGCAGGCAACCAACAAAGTCCTGCACTCCAGTGTAAGTTGTCATGAGCCGTCTTCTCCCAGTTAATTTTCAATACGTAGATAAAGCTTCAAACCCAGTGGCAGTTGAGAGGTCTGCAAATCCCCACGGAGTGGTGCAAAATAGAATAAGAAAGTAGTATAGAATAAAGGCAGAGTGGATAAAGCACCAGATAGATAATTTTATTACCTAAAAATCTGAACTGATCCTGGTCACTTTGTCACAACTGATTAATTTCCACAGCAAAAGCTTGTATAAATTGCAAGTATTAAATGAAGATAGGAAATGTCATTTGAGTCTGCAACACAGATTCAAATATGACTGGCCAAGCATTTACATCCTGTTTGTATGTATGCACATTTTGTAAGGCACCTCTATATTTATGAGATATTACCCTAGAACTGCTTTCAAAATTACTAAAGGCTTTTTAGATTCAAGGAAACATAGTGGTGATGTGAGAAATACTGTCAAGAAAACGGTCAAAGTTTCTTTCCTTGCCCTAGGGTAAAAGCAAGTTAGTGCTTCTCTGTGACAGCCTTTGATTTTGTAACCAATTAGGATGGGGTAGTTTAATTACTTTTGCATTATCCCATTGCCCGTGTTTTAGGATAGGGTACTGCAGAAGCCGACAAAACTTCTCACCATTTAGGACTGCAAGATGAAGAGTAGCAATTGTTTACAATGCTGTTCCCACAGCAAAGCCGCCTGTTTAAGCCATTTCCTGGCTTTGTAATTCACTATTTCCTCCACACTTTCCTTCTCTTTCACTTTGCAGGCTTACTTCTACTGGAAGTTATTTTTTCAGAAGGGCACTCCCAAAAATCTCAGGCCAAGAAGTACCTGTGGTTTCTCACTGCATAGTATTAAACTCTCCTCCCCAAACTTGGGAAGCAAGACCCTCTTCCTGCACTGCAAATAAGGTTTGTGTGGGCTGCTTCTTACAAAGAAGGTTTTTCAATACAGGGACATTTGAAATTGTTATTCTACATGTTTTTCTCTGCAGAACACGTTCAAGCTACGCAGCAGCTCTGTCCTACTTTTTGTGACTTTGCTTAGGACCGAGATTGTACATAGCCAGCGTGGGGCATTTACTGCCTGCTTTTCTGCTGGACAGTCTGTGCCTCCTGGTCACGGTTTATCTTGCCTTGCTTCTAAGGTCGTAAGTTCAGTATATTGGAGAGGAATACTCCCTGTTGATGCATCTGCAAGTTCTCTGGTTTCTCCCCAAAAAAGGTCCTCCCCCCCCATCTTAAAGAAAAGCACATGAAGCTGAAGCTTCCGCGTACTCAAATTCCATTCCCACACTCGTGCAGAAGCAGAGACCATGTCTGCCAAGGCTGAGGTCAAGCATGTTATTCCTGTGAGCTACTTCAAACAGAGTTAAAACAGAGTTAAAAGAACCTTTCTTTGAAAACCATGTGCAGCATATTAGTTTCCAGAGTTTTACTGTTACAAATTAGACTCAATGAAGCTCCTCTTACTAATACTGTGCAAAGAGAGGCTGCAATTCAAGTTAAGTTGAACTTATACAAGGATGATTCTTTCCATGCCAATCTACATAAATCTATTCTACAGATTAAAATCACAGGATCTGGCCTCCTAGTTACTGGAAGCTGCTCATGCTGTCTTCATGCTAGGCTTCTTGCTACGAATCTTTCTTCCCCTCAGGAGTAAAACACGTAGCATCAGATTAGTAGTAGACATCATTTTAACCTTTGCTATGTACTTGCTTCAGGTCAGCTCTTCAGAATTTCAGACAAAAAAAGCTTAGATTTTTTCCCCTCCAGTTAAAACTTCTGCAGTCCTTTCCCCAAAGGCAACTCCTTCAGCATAGAAAACAAAACATTTTGGTCCTTTCATAGGCCAAAAAACTCGCATCCTTGGAATAGGGCTAGACTTGGTCAAGTACCAAGTATGTGACACTTCACCCTTGTTCAGTCCTTATCAGCTTACACTGCACCCTTCCTCTGCACAGCAGACCTGTCAGGTACAGCATAAACACACTTGTCATAGCGTTCCTTCTTTCCGACAACTCGAGATCACTGGCTGAAGCCAGTGTAAGCACCTCTCACAAAAAGCACCCAGAAAAATCCAGTGTTATGCCCATGTTTGTAGTGAAGCTGCTGTGGTACTGCTCTTGGCAGTCACAGGATCTGCTCACAGCTGCTCAACTTTGATAACTTCCACGGAACTACAGGCAGTTTAAGAGAATCTGCTCTTTTGCACAAAAAAAATGTGCAGTGTTGCACAGGTTACTCAAAGCATGATCATTTCTCGCACACATTGAATTAACTCGTGAGCAAAGTACAAGAATGCCAGTTTTCTAGATATTTGTGTTCTTCCAAATTCTGTAAATGCAAATCTTTCTAATCCCCTCCCCCGTCCCTCCCTGACATTATAGATGAATAGACAGAGGGGTTTAGGTAACTTTTTAGTCTGTTTAAATACAACTTTCATGTACTGCTTGTGAATTTGCTGTGGCCTTTAACGCAAGTAAATTGGGAATATTTGTTTGCATGGGAATTCAAACAACTGCAGAACGGTCTTGCCTTACTGTCGATATTAGCTTCTACAAAGTGCTGAAATAAGATTAGGGACTTCATTTTCCCGTCTCCAGGGGCTGAAGTTAGCCTGTTCCTCAGCAATTGCAGGCAAAGCTTTTCAGCAGTAAGTCGATGATACATCAAGTCACTCAGTCCCGAGTACAAGGGCAGCCACGTAAGCTGCAACGTCCTGTGCTAATATAGCAATACTTTCTTCAGCGAAGACCATCGCCATACAGATTTTCTCTCTCAGTTTGAGGAGGATACTAATATGAATCAATTGCTGTTGATTACAATCTTCATCTGTGTTTTCTATTCAAAACCTCGTTCCAAGTTTGTAAGAAAATGCACGTCTGCTGGTAGCAGTTGATCAAATTCTTGCCAGCTCAGGATCTTACTGGAAAAGAATTGGAACTATTAAACTATTCTTTCTAAAGGATATACACAAGGAAGAGTGAAATATACCCTGTTTCAGGACAACAAGGGGGTTTTTTGTTTGTTTTGTTCTCCCCACTTTTTTAGTAAAGGAGTCCCTTGGGAATTTGGTGCAAGGATCAGTGTCAGTATTAAGAAGAGGCTAGATGTTTTAGCTTACCTTTTCTTGGCAATGAAGTCCAGTTTCAGAAGATGACTTGAAAATAGATACAAATCAAGGAATAAAAATAATGGTTGTAATATATGAATAAGAATTAAGCTTGTGTATTGGGTTCTCACCACCACATTGGAGAAATGTTTTAACTAATTTTTGAGTGTGAAGTTAGACTATTATATTCCTCACCTCCCACCAATGATACATCTATTTTAGCTGCTCTTTCACAGCCACATTTTGAGCTTACTGGTGAACTTCAGTCAACTGCATATTTTTGCTATGTGAATTAAAAACCACAGTCAGAGAAGCACTGGGATGGTTTATTGATGCTTTGAAGAGATTTCGTCTTTCTGAGGAAGCTAATGATACAGAATATCTACTTCCAGAATCTGATCCTGATCTTTCTCCCAAAGAACAAATCTTTCTCTGCACAAGGCTCTGTCAGCCAAAGTGATTTGGTAAGCTTCAGCTTCAAGCTGTATGGAAAGATTTGCCTCACTATATTAAGTCCATTTATTTTGGGTAATTTTCACTTTCTCAACCCAAAATTTGGTTCATGAGTCAGCTAATAACTCTAATGATTATGAAAGTCTTAAGTCCTCACTCTGCATTGACAACATGGGTCCCAATGACTTGCCCAAGACGAACGGGATTGTTTTTGCAATTTGGGAGTAAACTACTTTTTCTACTGCCAGAGCACTTAAAAAAAAGCCATGTAAACAGTATAAATATTATGGATCATTGCACTCTGCTTTGTCCTCCTTGAAAGCAGTCGAGAACTGAAAGGGAGTTGTTCTGCTCAGAGATATTCACCAGGGTTTGTTACTCTTCACCACTTAAGAGCAGAGCTCAGACTGTATTGCTCTTCCAGCTTTGACAGAAAGGCTTCTGGTTCCCTCGTGTCTCTTTCCTTAATGATGTCAGATAGTCATTACAGATCAATGCTCTTTACAAATTGGAGAGACAGACAAGGAGGTAGATCGCTCCTTAGGGAACGCATTCGAAAGAAAGCAGACTAGACAATATCATTGCAAGGTTTCTCTGCAGCAGTAAGTTCTTGTACTGAAGTTAGTCCATTAAGTCTAATGGTTAAGGAAAAACAGACCGGGTATGTACTTACACACGATTTTATGAGAGGAACAAGTGAAATGGCAGCAAGAAAAAACACATTTTTTAGACAAACTGATATTACATCACATTAGTGGGCCACAGAACTCTTTAAAAAAATAAATCTTTTGAGATATGAGAATGAAATCACATTTTAGCATGCTTTACATAGCTGAACTGCTCTTCAAAGCATAAGTTTCCAGCTATTGGCAAAGACAATGATATCTCCTCATTTGGAAATTAAAAAGCATTTAGCAATAAGTTAAAGCTAGCCTACGTGTAAGTGGGCTAAGTACTAAGATTTTTCCCTTTTCACATTTAAGATGATGATACTACAGTTCATCGCTTCTGTAGCTTAAATGCTGTTGCAATGCCCCACTGAAGTTTCACATCTACTCTGCAAAAGAGAACAAGGATAAACACCTTTCTTTTAGGAGAGTTACAAATGGTAAAGCCAGGAGGTTTTGTCTGCCTGTTTAATTAGATGTTTGCTGTTTATCACACACAAAAACTGTAAGCAGAGTCCATGGATTCTTCTGAGAGATATGAAACCTCATGGTTCCGTGCAAGTTCAATACTGCCTCTCTCTTCCCTCCCCAACCACCCCTGTCCCCCCCACTCCCAATCTGCTGTTTTCCCCACCCCAAGGAATGTTTCCAACTATCTTAATTTGATTTTAAGAACCTTAAAGGAGAGAAAGTTTTACCTCATGACTTCTACCCAAGAGAGACTGGCTCGGGGCTTGTGTTGGGTCAGGTACTTCTTAGACCACAGGAAGCTGGATGTTTTTCTTTTGAGGCACTAGAAGTTAGGCTAATAGTAATAATAGTCAAGTTGCCCAAAGCTAAAGGGACAAGTAGCTCTCGTTACTTTCCTATTTAAACACATGGACAGTGAAGAAATCTTCTTTTCCCTTTTTTCCCTGAAATACAGAAAGTACAGCCTGCAGTGACAGATTCCCCAGAATCTTGTACTGCTGTGCCTGTAGTCCTAATGCATACTGTCCCGTTTTACGTTATAGTTTCCTCATGAGAGGAGTTAACAATTGATGTCTCCGCATTCGGATGCATACACATCCTTTAATTCATAATAATTATCATGTTTATATTTCTTCTTCCACATTCCCAAGCTAAGCCAAGACAAGCTCAGTTCTATGACAATGTTTTCATGTTTTCTCTCCTTCAGAGAGAGCTGCTGCAGCTGAACCAGACAATTGCAGCATGCTAGTTATACTTTGATTCAATACGCAGTTGAAAAGAGGAGAATGACTAGTTTTCTCATTTGTCTATTTTCAGACATTTAGAAAACCCCACTGTGAGCATCTTGAGTAAAAATTAGGTGACATCTTCAGACCCTGGTCAAACCACTTATGTATGTTAACTTATTTAAATAACCACCCCCAACTCAAGTGACACAGCGGCCTGCAGTCTTCCTTGATCCATCCGCAGAGCAAGAGTTATTTTTACTGAGTCAGTAATCATGCATTGTCTTCCAGAGGAAATACTAGTCGGGTACCCCTGCTTGTAACTTCATGATCTGCTGCTCCCAAATCACGTTCCAGTGCTTCCTCTGAACTACTTTTTGTTCTCCTGCCATCAAGGCTAGTGGTAGCTGTATGGGGGCCAGAAGAACCATTTGCAGTTATTGTTGTATCACCGTATGTCACAGTAAGGTCACCGTCATTCAGAATAAAATCAGAATCCTCTTCCCTAAGCTGTTCTTGATTCTGTAAAAAAAAAAAAAAAAAAGAGAAAAAAGAAAAAAAGAAAAATCTTTGTAGAGTGCATAACATCTGGTCTTTACCAAGAAGGTAACAGAGGAGTTTACCTACGTGTCAATGCAGAAGGAGTAAGTGCTGAAGTTCCACCTTAAGAAATGTTAAAAATAACCTTGAACCCAGTGTTAGCAAATCAGCTTACTGCTCCCTGTATAACTACTGCTATTGTGGAGAGATGAGGGGGAGCTGAATCCAAGAACTAGATTACGAAACAGGTAACTAGGGATTTAGTAGCACTGGAAGTTTACCAGAGTGACAGGACAGATGAGCAGTATACACTGGTTTTTGCACGACCATTTAGAAGGCAGTTCAGGAAAGACTGGAGGCCAAGCACAGTTAAGTCATTCCAGATACAAAGTCAAGAGTTGCATCTGTTGCCGATTAGTCAAGTTCATTAGTAAAAGACTCCTGCAAACCAGTAAGAACCCATTAGATCCAAATTCTTTACATTCAAGGTTTCCCCCACAAATTTCTGTTATCCAAAAATAATCTCTGATCTTTTAAATTATCTGCTTACTCTTACCTGGAACTAAATAGTTGACCTAGTTCTTAGGAATGGTCCTGAGCCATAAAAGTACAAAAGGCTGATACGAGAAAACACTTGTTTCATGGTTTGTTTACTAGTTCTGGTAAGTTTTCTTATCAAAATCATTTAAGAAAGTGGCTCATGAAATGCTGTGAATTTATTTTGGCAGATACAGGATGAAATATATGGTCAGAGACTAGAAATTGCTGAAGTGCAACAGAACAGCTTCTCTACACAGCATAATAAAACAGCAAGCAATTATACCGTGTTTCACTCCTATTTAATATGGTCTTGGTAAGGTAAAACAGCCAAATTGATCAGAAAATGGGGCTTCCTCATATTTGAAGAAAATTCTGTCAGCTTCTATAAGCTTGCTTTCTTGCAATTGAAAGTGAGTATTTCCTCAGTTGAACAGCTTCATGCTGCTTAGCACAGGTCGAAATGTATGTGTGTGTATTGCTGTTCTCCTTGGTAGGCTGGACACTGATCAAGCTGCATTCTCAAAGCACATGATTTCCTTCCACTTTGGCAAAGGAAGGAGGGCACAGGCTATACACGAGACAGGATGCCTGTGATCAGCCTGACCAGAAAGCCCTACCTGTAAAACAAGAGTTCAGGGCATTTGAGATTGAAAATGCTGATTAACCTGTCAATGATGAAAGATGCAGTGCCTGGCTAAATAAAACTTCCCAGGAAAGCTTCCTGTCATTATTTCAGAATGATAATCAGCCACAATAAAGCACCCAGAAGCCTCTAGATGATACAGAATATTTAACTAAGGAGGACTGGAAGAGGTGTCAGGAGTTTACCAGAACCAATGGGAAAAAAAAAGTGGTGCAGTTGTGCAAGACAAGCCCTACTTAGAATGAATGCTAATTTCTCAGAACCTTTGTGGCATCCAAATTTATCACCTCTTATTAGAGACAGCATTACTGTGATAAAGAGCACTATTCTCAAAGAGCAAATACAGTTTAGGACACTTGCTTTCTTTGATTGCAAAGAAAACACTGAACTACTGTCACTACCTTAAAAAGAAAAAACACAGAAATTAAAGGGCTCAGCTATAGTTGGCAGAAACAGCCTTTCCAAGCTTTCCATTGCAAAAAAAGTCTGAGGGACAAGACCAAGATGATTTTAAAAGATACAGAAAATAATCATCTAAGAAAATCTGATATCGCTATATATTCTGTTTCTGCAGAAGAGACATAAATAAAAGATTCAAAATATAGATAAAGATAAGAAGCACGCAATTTGTGACTGTTGACTGGTTATGTTTTAAGAAGTTGAAGAAGCTGAGAAGCTCTACCACAAGTTGTCTTTTATGGCATTTGCTCTTGAAGAAGCAGGAAGGAGGGAAAGGCAAGGCTAACAGCGCACGGGGAGGTATTGCAATACCCAGGCCACATATGAAGCGACTGCGGCAAGCTCCCAGAGCACGTCCTGTCTCCACAATGCCATTTGATACTGAATCCTTGCAGTCACTTATCAGATAAGAAACTGGGAAGAACAGACTCCACACCTGATCTCCCCCCAAAAGGCTGAAAAGCTCTTGGAAGGATGAAACTGAAAGGAGAGGGCCACAGGCTTTATTCTATATGGCAAGTCCTAACTCAGTCTTTGTGGTTTGTCCCAGGCCATACGTACATGTACGCAAACACAACCAGTTCCAGAGAAAACGCTGTTCACTATGTTGAGAGAAAGCTCAAACATTGCCTTGTACAAGCCAAGTTCCACTTACTTATTCCACTTAGGAATAGCATTGCAAGCAGCAGGCAATTTATTTCATGTATTTTCCCAGAGAACATCTATGAACAATCCCATGTAGCAGACAGATCTGCTATGTTTGCAAGAAAAGAGTATGGGTGAATAAACCTACTGTGCTTCATGCAGCATTAACAATTCTTTCAAGAAAGACAGGAAATGTATCCAAGTAGATCCCTAGAGACTTGAAATTCTTCCAAGAATAACCCTAAACTGGCCTCTGCAGTCCCCTACAGTTCTGTAGGAATAGCTTCAATTCACTCAAAAAACCATAGGTCTGAACTTGACTACTTAATCTGACAAACTAGAATGGCTAAGTACCTAAATCCAAAACCTGACAAACGACTGAACTCTGCTTTGACATGCTGACCATAACCATGAAGGACCTCACAGCATTCTGTGCCATCTGTGGTAAAATCCGCTCACGCTCGTAGGAATGCGTGCTGGACACGTTAAACCCCCTAAAGCTTATTTAGAGTTACTGCTTACAAAGCCAGTCTTTATTGCCTCCTAAGGCAATGCAAAAGAAGCACACGCAAAGTGCGCCACACATACAAACTGCTGGTAGTCATCACATAAACGCTGCTGGTGCTAAATACTACACAGGCATCACAGATGAAAAAAAGTTGCACCAGAAGTTACTTATCTTACGGTTCCAAAACAAAAGCATCAAGCAGTATGCATGCAAAAGTTATTACGACTTACATCTGATACCCCACTTAGAGTTTCTCTGTTTCTCATCCGAGTTCAAATTCATCAAGGAAACTAAACAATTTTTGCTATGAAGCTAGAACCACTGAGAAAGGGGAGGGGGAAGGCATGGCTGGACAGTTGCCTTACCAGTTTTGAGAGTTACCTCCTCCAAGACACGTAGACTGCAAGAGAAGGTTTTTTTACTGGCTTTGCAAATTTAGAAAAATAGTTCAATTCCTTCTACTTTATACCAAGTTGTCACACTGTGTATGGTGCAGGAACTAAATTTAAAAAGGTGTGAGAGAATGCATAAGACACAAAACACACCCCTGAACAAACAAGCAAAGAAAAAAAATCCCCAGGAGTGCTTAATCTGGAAGAGCAGATGATTACAGAGAAGATTCTTCCAAATGACTGATGAAACAGAATTACCAAAGTTTCAAAGGACATATCAAAAGGGAAGGAAAAAAAAGTGACCTACATTAGTTTAGGATAAATTGGAAAGCCCTGTCAAATGGTCACGCACCGAAGATAACACCAGGAGAGAAAATTAAGAGTGAATCTTTGAAAATGGTCCTTTTAAACACAAGCTACAGCAACCTTTCATGCTTTTAAGTTCCAACTTGGAGTCTGTTTGAGTAGGAAACACTTAATGGCAAGCCTAGTGGTACAGTCTCAAAGCAGCGGGAGAACATCAGCAGGGAATAGTAATGACAGCTCCGGAAAAAATCCACCGTACCTCAACCCTGTGTGCTGACTCAGAACCTTACATGTATGTCACGCAAATTCAAGAGGACACATTCTCATACTTAGGAATAGTTCTAAGCAGACTATGTAGCAAGATTATTTGACTTTCAGACTTCAAACCCCTCCCTTTGGCATATAATTAAAAAGATGTGCTCTCAAAGGAGTAAAACTGAATCCTAAATAAGGTTGTAATAAATCCAGATTTAAAAAGCTGAAAACAATACACAAATAGTCAGTATAGCCACATACTCGTATGCTTTCTTCTCTAGGCAGATGTCGTAACTGCTCAGGCATGCACCTGAATGAGAGCTAGGATTTACCACTTCTTTTTGAAATGCGTTTTCTGGCTATATTACATTACACTGATTATTTACAGACTTTTTTTCTTGTTGAATTCAAAGTCTTCAGCCTTCAGCTCTCTCAGATGTACCATTCAATTTTCCTGGGAAAACCTCACAAAAGCACAACTATTCCAAACAGTTCCTGTCCCCCCAAAGGCGTGGCTCTCAGTTGCTTCACCTGCACTGAATAGGAAGACAGAAAGATTCCATAGCTTTTTACCAGTAATAAAATGGTATATTCAAGTGCTGTAGCAAAGCCAACCATGCAAAGAAATAAAAAGCAATAAAGTGACTTCAGACTTCTGAAGTCTTTAAAAGAAACTGGAAATAATATAATTTTGAGATTTTCTTTCCAAATGCAGCAATGCATTGAAACGGGAACAAGAAGGGAGAATACAGTGTGAAGGTCCATTTTACACCTTATAAGCCTTTTTAGGGATAAAGTTAACCTCCCAAGTGTGTGTGTGTGTGTCACAGAACCAGTCCAACTAAAGAGTAAGTTTCCACGTGCAGTAATAAGTAAGAATGAGGAAAAAAAAGAGTCCGACTGTTAGAGAGAATGAAAGCCAAAGCCTTCATGTTCATTCTGGTTAGATCCTCAGCTACTGGATAACAAACTTGTAAGATCATACATAGACAAACACACGGGCACCACACAAGCAGGCTAATTTGTCTGATGGATGCCTTCCAGCCTAGATCTGTTTTAAGATCTCCAGTGGCATTGCAAAGATGGGAACAAGGCCAGTTTCTTGCATTACTAATAGCTCCAAATAGGCAGCAGACATTTCACATTTCTTTGAAATTTTACTATCAGGTGAAATTAAGATGCTAATGATAACTTCCCTGCATTTCTTTATGGTATTTCAAAGTGGCAAGTGCAATTCATAACTTTCTAGGAAAAGATTAATAGAAATCTGGTCTAAGACTACTTAAACACAGCAGAGATGTTCGCAGTTCAGAAAACCTGTAGATTTTTTTCCCACAAAACACTATGGTTTTATTTATAAGCAGCGCATAAAAAATTGTAGATTTCAGAAGCACTGTACAGATAGGAATGACATGTATCAGGACCCTACAAGAGTAATAGTTTGAAGAAGCATTAATTATTGCAAGACATGGCTGTAAAGACAGTATAGTGACCTGCTAGACCCGAGATACATAACTGATTAACAGTTTCTGACATGTGGTCTCAAATTTTACAGTGGAAACAATGAAGGGAAGTTCTGCCAGATTTTTTTTCCAGCACGGGTAAATGTGTCAGGGTCTTCTCTGAAGGAAACCTCACACAACCTTAACAGTAACAGGACAAGAATCTAGTCCAAAAGTGTTGAGAAAGACAAATATGTTTAAGTGATTCACTGAACTGGTTTATTGGCTAGGCCAGTAACTTTCCAATATACCTGAATTATTATTTTTTTAAATGAGTATTTGAACAGTTAGATCATCTCTGATTTCTACTAACAGAAGCTGTTGTCTCAGGGGAAAGCATCTTAAATCTTTTCTGCCTGGGACAAACCACTTCCCCGCAGCATGTACATCATACCAACCTTTTGCCTAGAAAGAAAGAAACCTGCTTTGCTGAAGTTAAATAAATAAAAAACAAAACACAGAAGTATTTAGTTGTTCTACTTACATCATAAACCTGGGGACTCGTCAGACAGCGGGCTATTAGGCCACACCAGGTGGGTAGAGTTGTGGTTAACGGAGGGCCACTGTGAGTGAGAATTGGCTTCAAATAACTTAAGTAGTTAAGGGAAACACATCAGTGCTTGAAAACCACTATTGACAATAAAAAGACAATCGTAGATAAATGTGGTTCTACCTTTGATTAATGTGCTGATCAATAATTGTATATAAAACATCCATTGAAAAAATCTGCAGTTGTAAACAAATAAATGAAAAATATCTTTCCTCCCCCGACATATTCCCCTCAATTCTTTCAAGGGCAGTTTCTTTCTTCACTTTTTCTGCAAGGGCAGCAAGCTAACTCTCAGTTTCAAGCAGTTGCACTGCTTCCAGCTTTTGGGCTCTCTGGAGCCAAAAGGAGCAAGCAGAGCTACAAGTGCTTTGATGTTTATAGGTTCAAAGATGTTTCTGCTCTGTAGATGAGAGCATAGTGTTAAGGTTGCAAGCTAGAGGTAACAAGGTGACATACCTTTGCAGCTCAGCACAGGGAAATACAGAAATACTGTCCATCCAACATCTTCAAAGGAATGCAGCCACTTGAACTGCTGGCTGGTCACTGAGCCACAGGGATGTAACCAGAGACCTTACTCTAATAAGGCTCAAAGACATCTCTGCAGTGCACATATACGTACCATACAGAGACTCAGAAAGGTGAAGGGAAAGCTGTATGGCAAGAACCATGTAAGGCAGCATGGAAGGAAAGCCACGCTACCTACCGTATGTTGAGGGGGCATGGGGGTGGGAAAGAAAGGTGTCTTCACACCTCTTTTCATAGATCTATGCCTGGGAAAATCTGTATTTGTTCACACTAGTACTCCAGACTGATGGTACGCCTGAGGAAACTCTCAGAAGTAAAAAAAGTTGTTGCTGCTACAGAACAGCATGCTGATCCTAAGTGGCACAAGCACAGAGCTCAGGAGGAGAGTGCCAAGACTTCCAAACATTGTCTGAAATCAAGACCACTGAATTTTGGGTGCGTTTTATTTTTTTAAAATCAGCCTGATTATTTTAAATGTAAATATATATTGCAGGTATTCTAGTTACTTTTAGGCCTCCAAGCACAGATAGAACCAACTCCATTTGTGAAGATAACAGTTTCCCTGACCCTCTCAACAGATCAAGATGCTTAGGTGAAAGGGGGGTTAAAAAGTGGGCTGTTTTAGCAGAGATGTATCCCTCCCCTTTAGCAGAGCCTGGCATATCGTTTCTACTTGAGCATAACATCATGATTATAACACTGTAGAGTTATGTTTCCTCCTTTCCTCCTCCAGTAACGGTGCAGCTACACCCAGTCCTGGAAAGAAATACACTCTTAGTCCTTACACTAACCTACCAGCTCTGCACTGCAGGCAGACAGGCACACAGTGACTCAGTCATAATAAAAGAAACCCAGTAAAAGACATCTGGTACTTCAAAGTTGCAGTTTTCTTCATGTTTAACAATTGTGGGTGAACCCAGGGAACAGCCCATGACATTAAACGAACTCTCCACAGGAATGAAATTCCTGGTTATCCATCCACTTAGAGCTCTGCTGGCAACAGCCAGCATTGGCCAAGTGCGTCTTACTTGCATCTTTTTCAAGTTAAATTGCCTTGCAAAGAGTGAATTTTGAGACAATCTGCCTTTCTACCCACAAACCAAGTGACTTTGTCAGCAAAAAATATTTTGACATTTAGCCATGGGTATAGAGGTGGCAATTCTAAAGATCATCCCTTCCATGCAATTTAAGCCCACCTGGCCAATGTTTATCTGAATGCCTCCTTGCAAGAGAAGGAGCACAATTTTACCTCTAAAGTACAGTAAGACAATTCCGCCTCTGGCTGTCAGTTTCCTTGGCACAAACTTCATAGACACCTTTCCTAAAGATTGCTGAAAAAGCAAATGCACCCTTTAAGCTTCTGTGAAACAACTAATTAAGCTGTAACTTTCACCTAGCACTCCCCCCTCCTTGCAGCAGCTGCTGGGAACTGTGCTCGTGGTAGCTTCAGCCAAGGGGAAGTCAGCACTGCCAACTACTTTTTTTTTTTTTATTTCTTTTCTTCTTCATCAGGCACATCCCTTTTGTAAAGGCAGGGGAAGAGGATAGCTCTGCTTCCTTCTTAAAAAGACAAAAAAGAAGCAGTCAGCCACAGCCAGATCCTTCTGTGCTCTTACCACAGAAGTCTTTTTTTTTTTTTCCTTAAATAACAAAAATTGACCTCAATACACTTTGACACCAGCAACTGGGTTAACTCCAAAGGGTTAACTTTAAATTACTAACATTTATGAATATTTAAACTAGCACATACACCCTGTTCTGGGTTTTAGCCCCATACCACTGCATCTGAAAGCATCAAACAGGTTTTATCCTGAACAGGCTATTACAGGATCTAAATGCTTTCGCCACTCTACCTGGATTTCCCCGGGTGAGAAATCTTGATGCACAAGGCATGGAAGGAAACAACTGTGCTCCAATCTGGCCAGCAAGCTCTCAACAACCAATGGCCCAGCCCCCAGCAAAAAGACTCACTTTTCAGATGCAGGCTGCAACAAGATTAAGGCCCTGTCAGAGGTATTTACGTATTTTTAACTGCCCCAGAAATTACTAGGAATCAAGAACTGAAACTTCTTTAAATTTCTGGGTGTAAGTGACTTGTCATGGCCACAACACTATCTTTGCCATTTTCCACTAAATGAATGTAAGGGGTTCAGGAGAGGCATCTGTATCATATTCTGATTAAGAATATGCTAAGTAGATTAAAAAAACCCCACAAGCATGAAAGACATGACAGCTACTCAGAAATTGCACAGAAGCTTAAACAAGGCTATTTAAACGATACAATAGCTCCAAAAATATTGTACAGCACTATATGCACACAGGGACACTCTGCTTTAACACCTATAGGAAGTTCTGGATATACTGAAGGGAATAAACTAGATTTATGCAGATATTTAGTTCCAGAACTTCCCATACCAGCAACAGGGTTTCCAAAGAGGACTTTATCACAAAAGCAAACTGCTCTTCAGAGCAATGAGTTGGAGCTTAGACACGTACAATGAACGGGAAAACTAGTTTGTGCTATGAGCATCGGGGAAGATCAGAAAAGATTAATGGAACAAATCAGATGATCTGAAGTAGTTAATTGACTGTCTTATTGTTTAGGAAGGAACTTAATCTCCTAGAACTGACGAGTTTCTGTGCTCTAGCAATTGTGACATACCATGCATTAGAGAAAGGAAAGGTCCATCTTTTGAGTCAGCGAGTTCAAGCTTCAGTTCTCCTGTTTGACTCTCTCAAGTGCTTAAGGCTACATTTCATGCCTTGAAACTAAGCTGTGTTTTCAAAAGGATACTTATGGTCAAAGCTGTACCATAGCCTGAAGAGCCAAGCACTTTCCTGCTTTGTCCTGTTCCTTCTTTCAGAATCTGGGCCATCCTAAAAATAAAGTAAAAACATACTCAATTATGTCAGGCAGAAAAAACCCAAATCATGCATTCCATTCACCCATGTTATAGTATCTTGTCCAAAAAGGCCAAATTACTTCAACACTGTACTTGGACTGCTATTTAGAGCCATGCTTATACTGAGAATGTTATTTTTCCTAGAAAGACCAGAAATGACTGCAGAGAAGAGGTAGGCCCTCTTCATTGCACTCAGGTTACCTTAACAAGCTCTCTACCACCATGTTCTCTTGAGTCTAGAAGCTTATTGCACAGTTAACGCAGTAATCGATATAGAACAGGTCCAAAACTGACAAATAAGCTTCATTGATGTCTTGTCCCCATCCCCCTCCCAAATAAACGAACTGGAGTAATTCAGGCCGATGCCTATTCACTGCTTGGTTGGCTTCCTTAGCTCTAGGTCTATTTGATGTTCTT
>NW_010402797.1:64096-64420 GCF_000710305.1 Buceros rhinoceros silvestris | reverse complement strand
TTCCCTAGGCCTGTTCCTTCCTCGGAATAACAAGGGAGTTTACCATACCTGACTCTCAAACCTGATGAAATATATCACACTTAAAAGAAACACAGTTAACAAGGAAAACTTATAAAATCATAATTAAGAAAGGCCAAGCAAATTTCGTAAATGCTAGATCAACCTCAGAAATGCTAACAGTGTTAAATATAATCCCTTTACTAGCTGTGCTACAAGTCATCACACCAGCTGGTCTGCAGCTGCATTTGTTTTTACTTTTGTTACTGTTTTGGTTTTTTTGTGTTTGGCTTCCCCCCCCCCCCCCTCTTTCTTCCACACCCCCAA
>NW_010402797.1:61321-63983 GCF_000710305.1 Buceros rhinoceros silvestris | reverse complement strand
CCCCCCCCCCCACTCTTTGGCCACAGACCAAAGTTAAACACAGGAAAACAGACGAAGTGAGATGCCTTGTATGAATCATCTTCCAGACTACTGGAAAAGAACAAGACAAGATTGCCCTGAGTAATTCTGATCTGCAAAAAATCTACAGTCTTTCAAGAGTTAAAGCTTGGTATTTTTTCACTCTCTCCCCATCCCAAATTATACATTTTAACTGTGACATGCTGCTAATCTTGGCTTGGTGAAAGAAAGAGGAATCCAAAGAGAACTGACTCATGGACTCCATTATGAATGCAATGCACAGCTAAAGAGGGAAACAAATGGGTAAGTGCTTTATGTTTACATGAGAAAAAAGCAAACAAGATATTTCCACCCCAACACCAAATGAAAATAGAATATCCACACTGTTTCCTTTTAAAGCAATTCCTCAAATACTGAGAAGCTCAGTCTGAAATGGCCAAAGCCATCTTAGAATCATAGAATATTTTGAGTTGGAGGGGACCTTTAAAGGTCATCTCCAATCGCCCTGCAGTGAGCAGAGAGACCTCTAAGCAGATCAGGTTTCTCAGAGCCCTGTCCAACCTGATCTTGAATGGGATGGGGCTTCTACCACCTCTGGGCAACCTGTGCCAGTGTTTCATCACCCCCACTGTAAAAAATTACTTCCTTATATCTAGTCTAAACCTACCCTCTTTTAGTTTAAAACCATTACCCCTTGTGCTGTCACAACAGGCCCTGCTCAAAAGTCTGACCCCATCTTTCTTACATGCCTCCCCATATCTTACCACAATACCGCTTCCTAACCTTGGTTTTATGCAGTAACTGTGGCTTTCATTGTCAAAGATGTTTTGAGGCCTGGCCTTTGGACTGCTTCCAGACAGATACAAAACAAGTTCACCCTTTTTGGCACTCAAACCCACCACTTCAGAATTTATTTTGTGTGCTGGACACAGGCTCCTATAAAGAACACAGAGATGCTTAATGCAGTTTCTGCAATGAAAGAGATGCTTCCTGAGCAAGTAACCCCTATCTGTACAACCTGTGACACAAAAAAAACCCCAAAAGGCAGGAGGAACCACTAGGAAGAAAGCTGACCCCATATACAGCAAGTATCTGCACGTAACTGCAACGAGCCTGAACGCCGGCATCATACAACCTGAGGTTTACAAAGAGTTCACACACTCGTGCCCTAAGCAGCCTCTGGTCCAAAGTCTTCTGTCTGTCTTATCATTCATCTTCCTCTAGCAAGTTCCTACAGAAGCAACCAGTTGTGCTACTGAACAATTAGTGTCACGCAGTACTCTGGTATAGTGTAAACTAAGGTCTGGACAGAGGAAGCTTCCTGTGAAGCCTCAGGAAATGTTGGTTGGTGTTTTTATGTCCAGACCTTTCACTCCTCCTGTGAATTCACTCAGTTTACAGATGAGTAAAACTGAAATTTCTGCTATGAGCAACATTCTTCCAATAGTCTTGTTTGCCAACAGCATAGAGCAGGAGAAAGAAGTCAGCTCCTGGGTTGTTACTGAGGCATAGAAAACTGCACAAAAACCAGCAACAGTTTTCTGAATAGAAATGACAATTTTCCAGTGCTCCTTTTGCCTCATATGGGCGGTAAGTAGTAATGGGCAAGATCCAGCTGACTTGCAGTACGGCATACAGGAGCTGAGATTGGATTAGGAAACTTAATCTTTGATTCTAAGCAAGTTCAAGGGCCAAAATTTGGTATTGATTATTGAACAGAAGCCAAGAGGATTATCTCTGGGTCAGTCTTGGTGAGGACTGTTTATGCTGTAGCATGTTAAAAGCAAGCATGTTGGGTGTGTGGGGGAAGAGGAAAGCACATGGTTAAGTAATATATATTAGTAGATTTGGGAAGGTTTTTGATGCCTTATATAAACATATATACACACACACACACACACACACACACACAAATTTGAATACTGCAGCATTACATCCATCATCATAGAATGTTTTCCAGTGGGCATTACTTAAATATTGTAAAGTAAAAAGCATTACTGACTTGCCGGCTAGGAGAGAAAGGTTTTATCTGCAGTTCTTTATCATCTTAGTTGTAAAATGAGATCAGCCTAATAGAGAAGTTATGTAATTACTTACTCCTTGTAAGACTTGAAAGCTGTCATTAGTAGTTGGAGGATCCTGATCTGGGTCAACTCCAACCCTACAGAAACATTAGGAAAACAAAGCAAGTGGTGTTACTGAGGGTTGCGAATGCTCTACGTTTGGCGAGATGCATTTTAAAAGCACTTTAAGCACCCAGCAAAGCTGCATTCAGAGAGGTTACAAGAATAGTTTGAGGAAGAGATGTCCATTATTCCCCTGCGGTTACACAGCTATAAACAAGATACTTTTTCACTCAGGCAGTAACTCCCTGTAGATAACAGCTTTAACTCCATCTCAGCATCAATTTTAACTGCTTACCTTTGTTGCCAGGTTTTTTTGGAACACTGGCAAATATTATATTTGGCTTAAAAGGTGAACTGTGGTTGACATCCTCTTCAGTGGAGAAAATCCCTCATGTCCAGCAGCAAGAAAATGGAGTCTAAAGATAAGCCCTACCTAAGTATTTGACACAGCAAATAACTTAGCTGCCAGATAGATCTGAAAATGGCTCAAACATACAATTTTTAAAAAGCCACCCCCC
>NW_010402797.1:55846-61243 GCF_000710305.1 Buceros rhinoceros silvestris | reverse complement strand
ATGCCTAAAACATAAATTTTTAAAAAACCCCCCCCCCCCCCCAGTTTTAGTTCATTGTGTGAAGCAACACAAATACTTTAAAAAGACTCCTAATATTAATTTGCTGCAAGTTTCATTCACTTAATACACCACAGTCACAATGGATTAACAAGAGATCTGTCTAGTCCAGCCTTCCTTCTGCAAGTGAGGGAAGTCTGTGTAATGAAGTGGTGAATGATTATAGAACAATATGTTAAGAAGAAACTGTCTACTCACTTATGCATAGTTAGTGAGGAACTTTTATTTAGTGGAGCATCTTTTCACATAAAGCCCCTATCCAAGACAGGTATTTAATCCTTGCAATTATGTTCAGGTTTTTCTGGTCCATTTTGGGGGTAGCTTTGTTAAGATTAGACTTGTCTAGTTTTAATCCTATTCATGCCTTGATCTGTGTTCTCTTATAGAACCCAGACCTCCAACCTCAAATGTTAAGTAAGATTGCCAGTTTCAAATGTATTGTGTTTTAGTCCTACGATGTTGCAACACAAGTGTAGGAAAACGCACACAGTAACAAAAACGTGTTGTCTGAAGTGGTTAACTTCTTCATTTCCCCTCTCTTGGAAGGGGGTTTAGAGCAATTTCTTTGTTACTTAGACTTCGTGTCAGCTATTTCTAATCATGGTGTTTTTGCAACATCCCTGAGTATCACCAGAAACCGATAGAACGTTGCTGCTAAGAGAATATAATTTGAGTGTCCCAGGGACACATGCTTGCATAATGCAAGCAGTGATCCAGGCATGATTTATCTCCAGGCACAGAAGATAGCAGGGATTAAACTAAAAGGGAACACCTTCAAATAACTTCCAGGGCAGCACTTTCTAATAGAGCAATAGAAAAACAAGCATTGAACTCAAGCAAGTGATCCTGGTGGACTCACAACCAATCCAAGGCCTCATATGACTTAATGTAGTTCAGGGAAAACCCAGAAGGCCACTCTAAGACAGCCTGCAGCAGCCTCATATAGAGTTACTGTTGATCCAGTCCTGTGCTTGGATTTTTTCCCCAAGTCTTTTTTCTTTACTCATGACTTTGTTTTTCCATATTCGGTGTCATCTTAACCATTATGCACATTTGGCCTGGGAATTCGTTGGCACTGACCAACCTCAGGACTAAAAAGCTTCTCCAGTTCAAGGGAACACTGGAGAGGCAGATTGGGTACTGATTGTAACACAGGCTAAAATAAATGCTAGACACAAGAGCTCTGAAAGGTTACAAGGGCTTAGATGTTCACTGCATAGTGATAGCCTAAGCAACAAAGACATGATAAGAAGGTTTTTCTGCAGACAAACTAATTACCTAACAAAGCTTCATGCAGAAGGCTGCCAAGCAATGTCAGGAAACTCACTCAGTATGGCAATATATAGAAGATTGTGCATTCATTTATAAATACACATAAAAATCAAGGAAAAGGTTTTGTCGCTTTCCAAACTCCAGCTGCACATTTGAGGAGGCTCAGTGCACTAAGCACAGCCCTTGTTAGCCATGTAACTGGCCCTACGAACAGAGAGTTCAAGAAGCTCATTCCAGAACATGAACATAGCTTGCATTCCCTAAATAGTTTTAACTTCACAGTACATAAGAAAACCAAACAATTCAGAATGCCTCAGCTTTTACTTGTCTTACAAGCTCCTGCATTTGTTTGGGGGATTCTAACTGCAAGCATCATGTTTTGCAGGCCCTGCTCCCAAATTCCTACAAAAGTCTCATCTTTATCACCTGAAACAAAACAATATCAAAAACCAGTCAAGTCTCTCCCAGCCTCCTTTACAGTGAAGAGAAGCACAGAAAACATTTAGTTACTTCATCCTTACTTAACTACTTCCGTAATTAAAAGTAGAAATAAAACGTACGCATGTATGTCTCCAACATAATTTTTTTCTGGTGGTTAAAAGAAAAAAAAAAATCCATCTCACATCCTTAAGTACATTTAAGAAGCTTCCTGTAATTTAAATGTGCTGTAAAGGCAAATATCAGTTCTCATTTATTTAACCATTTTTTAAATTAAGAAAAATCGTTACTGGATAGATTTACGCAGATGCACCCTCAGAGCTCAGGGACATGGAGAGGGTAGCCCTGCTAAGGACCGTGGTGTTTGGCTCAAACCCTTGAGCAGAAAGGCAGGTGAGCACGCTCTGGTTAAGAACAGTGTTTTGTTTAAGAGGCACAGTCTGTGATGGGGACTGATAGGTGCATTGCCTATGGGAAAGCCAAGGCCAGTGCAGTGCAAGCATCTTTGTTTTCCCCTTCACCCTTTCTGAAAGCCCATTGCAGCAGCTGTACGTGGATTCCCTGAGGGTGTACAGTAGCAATTCAAGTAAGTCTTATAAAGCAGATGTCAGATGAAGAACATGAGCAGTCCTTCAGCTGTAACAATGCATTTATAGCCCAGAATGCTGAAAAATCCATCTATTTCCCCCACTGGCATCCATTTGGTATTTGATAGACACCTTAATACTTCAGTGCTGAATTACTAGTATGTCAAGTTCAGCCATCATTATTTCTGCCTTGGGAAGTTTACTGGAATCTGTAGACAGGAATATGCTACAGTAAAAACTAATCCAATGTAAGTATATTTCTTCACTCATCCTTAATTAAAATATTTATTTGTTTTTAAGACTTTTCATGCTTTAAGACTCTGTAATAGCAAAGGGACTACCACTGAGGTCCTAACACCCAATACCAAAGCACTATGTTTCTGCTTTTAACTGACTCCTGACCTTCTTTGTCCTTATTGTACAGCTACAATTCCAACATCTCACGTAGAAAAGCAGTTACTCAGATTTGATGCCTCAAATACTAATGCTATGTATAATCCAATAATTTAAACAGTGTGATAAAAAAGGTTTGACTCACAAAATGTGGAATGCAAAGTGGAAACTAAAAGTATGGAAAGGAATGGTAAAAAAAAAGCAGACAAAACAACTTCAAGTTCTCCATTACGTCATTTTAAAATGGGTGGGACCATTTCTTCTGATACTTTGAAAACCTTTCCAAGGCACTGCAACACACAGAATACAAGTTGCCAAAATACTAGGCTTTATTACATTCTAGGGTACGTAATTACTGTGCAACAGCCAAGAATCACTGTAGTAGATAATAGCTCTCAGTTTCTCTGTACAAGCTCACGTACTGCATCTCTGGCAAATTTAGTAGTTTGCTGGGAACCTTCAAATGTGACAGGAGATATTAAAAACTTACCATTGTCCCATCCTAAAGAGTATTCTTCACATTAAAATTCTGTTTATATTTATATATATATATAAACACACATGTACATACAAATGCATTCCCCTGTAGATGCCAGTTAGAGATATATCTATTTTTTTCTCCTCTATCTGTGTATCAGTTCTAGAAATCATCAACTGGCGAAGAGTAGGATTCTGGTTTTTCTCCATTCTTACTAGCACCTTCCTTTAAAGCAATGTGATAACCCTCAGTTTTTAAAATATACTACTAAAGAAGCTAGGCTAAATCATCTATGAAGCCCTTTCCAGCCTGAGCACTTGTACGAAATAACCCCAAGGAATGCTTAAGAATACCTGTCTGATCAAGGATCATAGGATCACATCCATGATTTCTCAGCTTTCGAGTCTTCCCAGGCCAGAGATGCTCGTTCTGCTTCATTAATTACCCATACACAGAGTTAAAGGATGTGGTGCTCTACAGTTGGTTTTTTTTTTTTTAAGCTAAAGGCATGATGCGTGATCCAGCTCTCCCAGCTCAGAAGAGAACAGACTCAGAACTGAGGAACATCTACGGCACTCTGCAGAAAAGGAGAAGCAGTAGCATGCCATAGTGTAGAAAAAGAGCACACGTTTAGTGTTATAAAGATGAAGAAAGCCAAGCACCAGGTTAATTTGGTATCAAGGAAAGCACAGTGTCACCTGAAATACAGCCAGCGGCTTTCACTCATCTCTTCCACCGATGGAACATGGTCACCAACTCTGGTACAGTACAAGAATGCAATGTGAGTAACAAAATGCTCATGAGATGATAGCATTACAGAGGTCCCTAGCAAAACAAAGCACACCAACAACATCCCCCCACACATAATCAAAAAAGACAAAGCATACAAGAATAAGAATGGCATAACAACGACAAAGTGACAAAAATAATAAAAACTAACAACAGCAACACTTTATGATTGAGATGCCCAGTAATATTCATTTGTTCAGATTCAGGCTGGCAAAACACCTGTATTCATCAGAGGCTACCTCCCCCCAGAAAATTAGATTCAATAGCTCTGAAGATAGCTGCTATACAGAGACAGAGCTGAACTGAGACAATTCCTACAACTTTAGACCTGCACTTGGTCTAAAAGAGGAAAAGTCATTACAGAAATTAATCACAGGAAGCTATGCACACATGAAAGAGGTCATCAATACTGCCTAGTTTCAGGAGCCGTCCAAAACACATGGTAATGCATACTAAACGAGTCCACTGGTTTAACTAACAATTGACCAACAATCTTTAACATAATTAATCTCCATTCATAGCAGAGTGTGTTTTTACCCCTTGATTTGCCTTTTTAAATTGTAATTAAAAGAGAAAAACACAAGTGAAAGCATGTTTGGTTTCCAACATTTTGCACATAAATTCCTTAGCAGCTTGTGGTTTTTTTTCCTCTCCTGTTTTTCCATAAAGGCCTGCTACATGAACTATGTATTACTGAGGTGAAATAAAAGCCCAGATGATCAGAAATCCACACAGGTCTCACTTCACAAAGAGCAGTTGCATACAGCCCGATTGCAGGCTGAGATCTCGATGAATAAACATGTAAGGACAAAGTTTGTGCTACAAAGAGCAGTCATCTAACCCTTGAAGGCTGAGCCAAATATAGACTTTGGAAAGACTTGGTTTGGTTTCCTGGTTCCTCAGTCCCATACTGACATACACTCTAGGTCAGAGCACTCTGCTTTGAAAGGCCAACATTGAGATGGTTCTGCATGTGCAGCAAAAACTAAAATTAAAAACTGCCCAATAACTCCCCTTCTATGACTTCTTTCTCTTTGCTGTATCTTTGCCACGTTAGTATACTGAAGTTTTACCCAGATGTCTACAATTTTTGGAAAATTTTAGCTATTTTGGAAGAATTCAACTGTTTCTTAGAAGATGGCTGAAGAAGAAGAGAATTCCCATGACTGTGTTTAAAAAAAAACCAAACAACCCAGGAATTAGGAAAAGTTGTTTCAGGTTTGGTTTAGGCTGCCTTTTGGATATTTCTTTATTTGACCTAACCAAGATAATGACTCCTGCAACTGCCTGCTGACTCTTGCCGAACTTGGCAGTAAAACCCATATCACTCATGTGCTCTAGATGTATCTCAACCCAGTTCCTACAGAGTCTGGGCCTTCCCTA
>NW_010402797.1:55508-55727 GCF_000710305.1 Buceros rhinoceros silvestris | reverse complement strand
ACACTTTTTCTCTTTGGTGTGAATGGCTATGTTTCAGAGCACAAGAACAAAGACAAGGAAGCATCTCCCACGCTTACTTCCAGATAGCCAGAAGAAGAGGTAATCTCTTTGCTACCAAGGGAAGGACACAGAGTGGTGAGGTTGGAGGTTCAGAGGCTGCCCTGCACCTCCATTAAGAAAACTTCACGATTGATGATGTGAAACTAGAAACTGGGAAAG